>NW_008343597.1:211438-224003 GCF_000622305.1 Nannospalax galili | reverse complement strand
GTGGGGAGAAGGGGAGGGCCGGGGGGGGCCCGGGGGCTCGGTTCCCCGAACCTCCAACCTCCTCCAACCCTCTTTCTTTGGTGCAGGCTAGTGGTCGAGGTGTTCCAGGCGTTCAACCTGGTCTACATAGGTAGCTCCAGGCCAGCAAGGGCTCAAAAAAAAAAAAAAAAAAAAAAAAAAAAAAAAAATTAAACCCAGCCGTCTCTCCGCCCGGCCTCGGCCTCGGAACATTCTTCTCTCCCCGCCCGCCAGGCCTCTCCTCCCGGCCCCTCCCGCACAGCGGTCCTGGGCTCGCAGCCGGGGCAGCTCCGCACGTCATTGGGGTCCCCGGGGGCTGGGGGGGGTCCCCAGGGCGGGCCCTGGAGGACCGAGGGGAGGGAGGGGAGCAGCCGCGATGCTGGGGCCAGGCAGGCCGGCCCCCCTTCCCTCTGCCTCGCGGAGCCTGTTTCTCATTAGAGTAGCGGGCGCGGTCCCCGCCCGGCTCCCGAGTGTTTGTAAACGTCTGACCCGAGGGCCGGCGCTTAACCCTTCAGGTGCTGGGCTGGGTGACGTTGGGGGCGCGGCCCGGAGCCCGAGGGATTTAGAGACGGGAGGTCTCTGAGGCTTCCTAGGGAATTTTCAGCATGTGGGCGGCGTGCGGGTGGAGAACGGTGACTGCCCCCCCCAGCTCCACCCGAGATCCCACTCTCTCGTCCAACTCTTTCTCTTACAACTGGGGACCCCACCCCACGCTTGGCCTTCGGGGAAACTCCACCCCGGGTCTTCCTTCCCTGCCCAGGTGACGGGAGTCCAGCCCTTGGGGCCTACCTGGTTTTTAGCTCTGGGTCGCTCCTAAACCTGGCCAGGAATTTAGGAAAGCGGGACGGATCTGAGAGTCATTCTGGACTACAGAGCTTGGGAGGAGGGAGCTAATTTCCCAAGGAGGTTGATGAATGGCCTCCGTAAGTGGCATGGACCAAGCCCGGCCAGGGACCTACACACCAGGGCTGTGGGTCTTCAAAGACCTCCGGGGTTTAGACAACTCTGAGAGACTTCCAAGCCAGCTAAAAGTTCTTCACCTTCAGGAAACGGGGAGGGATGGCTCGTGAAGGTGATGGTTAGGGAGACTAAGAGCTTCCAGAAGACCTAGGTGGGGTGGTCTCAGCGAGGGTGGAGGAAGAGCAGCCTGCACGCTCTCCCCAGGGCCCTCCTGGACGCAGAATTGGAGGGAAACAGGTCAGCTTTCCTTTGAGGGATGGATGTTGGCCACACGTCTTCAGAACTTGGGAACCGTGTTCCACGGCCGGCCACACTGCGGGCCCAGACTGCGGCCTCTTTAAGGTGCTTGGAATCCTAGTGCCCCCCACCCCCACCTGAGACTAAATGGGTTGGGGCTGGGGTTCCTGTGGGGGTTGAGTGTCAGAACTTCGGCCCAGTAGGTACCATTAGGATCTTATAAAGCTGGAAAGGCCCATTTTCCAATTCAGCTTTTTTTTCTTCCCTGGGAGGGGGTGGGACTGGAGAGACCGCTGAGGGAGGGCGAGTGGAGGAGGACTAGGGGCGCGTGGTTTTCCCATCTCATCCCTGGAGGAGGGGCCGGAGCATCCCCGGTAGCCAATCAGGGACAGGCTCAGGGGGGGCCGCTTTGAAGAAGTTTGGGGAAAAAAAGTTTGGAAAAGTTTCTATAATAACGAGGGGGCGTCCGGAGGGAGGCGGCAGCGACAGAGGAGGGGGCGTCTCGGAGCAAGGGAGGGAGGGAACCACCCGCGAGAAGATACTGCGGCCTCCAGAACGTCCCCCTCCCGCCCAGGCCGGGACCTGGGGGCTCCAGCCGGATCCATGGGGGCTGCGAGCTGCGAGGATGAGGAGCTGGAATTTAAGCTGGTGTTCGGGGAGGAAAAGGAGGCCCCCCCGCTGGGCGCGGGGGGTTCTGGGGAAGGTTAGTGCGGGGCTGGGAAGGGATCTTGTGGTCAGTGGCAGAAGGGCGGGGGGATCTGAGTTAGGACACTTTGGTGCAGCAAGCCGGGGGAGGGGCGGCAGAGGCTGAGGGGGCTGGGGGACTACCTAGTCTGCGGAAGTGAGGCTGGGGGCCGGGGCACCACTTTTTCCTTTTTAGGTCTTGGCTGGGGTGGGGGTGGGGGTGTGTTGGCTGCGCGCCGCCTCCCGGCTGGGCCGACTGTCACTGGGATGAGGGGCGGAAAAGAACCGGGCCCCAAGAGTCCCAGGCGCCTCCTTGGGATGGGAAAGTTTGGCTCTGGAGTTGGCCCCTAGCAGACCCAGGCCAGGTCCTGCAGACGCGACGTCCTGGGCTGGGGGCGCTCACTGGTAGCGCCTGGGCTCCCCTCCCCCTCCCCCTGTCTGGCCGCAATGAGAGGCAGATGGCGGGGATGGAGCCGGGGGCGGCGGCCGCCGCTCGCACGGAATCCGCGCTGCCCACTGCCCCCCTTCGCTGGCTCGGCTCCGCACGCATCACCGATCGGCTGCACCCCCGCCCCCCATTGCAGGAGGGGGGAGCGAGGGAGGAGCCACCTCCCCTCGTCACCACTGCCATACCTCCCCCGCCCCCAGGCCACGGTTGCGATGGCAACTGGGGTTTCTGCCAGCACAGTTTGGGGGTTTGGGAACCGCTGCTAATTGGGTTCATGTGTGAGTCGCCCCCCAGCCCAGCCCAGAGCCGGGGCAAACACGCCTGCAGGCCGCACTCCAACCCCTCCCAAGCCACCTCCCTCACCTTAAGACCCGCCCCCTCGGGTACCCTAGGTCCCAAGTCCAGGGGCTCAGGGTGTGAGGTTCTGCATCTCTTTTCCGTCTTCTGACGTCCCACTTTGCTTTTGTCCTGTGACTAGGAGACACCTCCTAGCTGAGTGTAGCAGGTCTTAGGGGCTGGCCGTCGAGAAACTTGGACATCTCACCGGCTTCTCTCTCCCCATCTCCCTCTACTCTCCTTCCCATTTTGACAGAGCTGGACTCAGAGGATGCCCCGCCATGCTGCCGTTTGGCCCTGGGGGAACCCCCTCCCTATGGTGCTGCCCCTATTGGTATTCCCCGACCACCACCCCCTCGGCCAGGCATGCACTCACCACCGCCCCGCCCCGCCCCCTCACCTGGCACCTGGGAGAGCCAGCCGGCCCGGTCGGTGAGGCTGGGGGGCCCAGGAGGGGGTGCTGGGGGTACCGGGGGCGGTCGCGTTCTAGAGTGTCCCAGCATCCGAATCACCTCCATCTCTCCCACGCCTGACCCGCCGGCCCCGTTAGACGACACTCCTGATGCCTGGGGGGACGGCTCTCCTAGAGATTACCCCCCACCAGAAGGCTTTGGGGGCTACCGAGAGGCAGGAGGTCAGGGTGGGGGCGCCTTCTTCAGCCCCAGCCCTGGCAGCAGCAGCCTGTCTTCATGGAGTTTCTTCTCGGATGCCTCTGACGAGGCAGCTCTATACGCAGCCTGCGACGAGGTGGAGTCTGAGCTAAATGAAGCTGCGTCCCGCTTTGGCTTGGGTTCTCCACTGCCGTCGCCCCGGGCTTCTCCTAGGCCTTGGACCCCGGAGGACCCCTGGAGCCTGTATGGTCCAAGCCCTGGAGGCCGAGCGCCGGAGGATAGCTGGCTACTCCTCAGCGCTCCTGGGCCGGCCCCAGCCTCGCCGCGGCCTGCCTCTCCCTGTGGCAAGCGGCGCTATTCCAGCTCCGGAACCCCTTCCTCGGCCTCCCCAGCTCTGTCCCGCCGGGGCAGCCTGGGGGAAGAAGGGCCGGAGCCCCCTCCACCACCCCCATTGCCTCTGGCCCGGGACCCTGGCTCCCCTGGCCCTTTTGACTATGTGGGTGCCCCACCAACCGAGAGCATCCCCCAAAAGACCCGGAGGACTTCTAGTGAGCAGGCAGTGGCCCTGCCTCGGTCTGAGGAACCTGCCCCGTGCAATGGGAAGCTGCCATCGGGAGCAGAGGAGGGTGCTGCTCCTTCCGGGGGTCTGCGGAAAGAGGTGGCGGGTATGGACTACCTGGCGGTGCCATCTCCTCTTGCTTGGTCCAAGGCCCGGATTGGGGGACACAGTCCCATTTTCAGGTGAGGCCCGAATCTGGCACCTCTGCTTCCCCCACGGGGGAACAGGAAGGTCAAGGGATGAGTTCCAGGTGCCTCCACATTTCAAAGGAGCACCTGCAACCATAGGGCCACTGCTAGCTAGCTCGGTTTTAAGGAAATTTAGGAAAACACATGCCCCTAGACTGACAACTGGGGAGCAATAGCTATGGGCCTATAAGAAAAAGCCTCTTCACCCCAACCCTGCGCTGTTGTAAGAGGCATAAAGGTGAGGTTCCTTCAGGGTTTCTCACAGCTTCAGCTCTGCCCTGCCACTAGCCAATCTCCAACCTTACCCTCTGGCTATTTAGACAGGTCTAACCGTCTTAAAAGTCCTCTTTCTCTAACTCTTAATTTCTAGGGTCCGGATCTAGTGGCTTAAGTGCATAGCTTCTAATTTGAATAAAACTGCATATATTTTCAAGTCCAAGAATTAATATTAAAATGTGCATTTCTGTCCCTTCTACTCGAAAAGACTACTGCCCATTACTAGGATCCTAAACCTTGAGATGTCAGACTGAGCAGGCTCCATCCTGAAAAGATTCTAGAGGAAAGCTTAACACTGATCTTCTGGGGTACCCATAGGTCAGAGTTCCTCAACCTCGGCCATACTGCCTTTTTGAGTTGGTTTTTGAATTGTTTTGAACTGGGTAATTTGTAGTTGCAGGACTGTGCTGAACACTGCCACATAATTTAGCGGTCTCCCTGGCCTTAATTCATCAGACACTAATAGCACTTTTTGAATTAGTTGTGACAACTAAAAATGTCCCTATGCATTGCCAAATGTCACCTGGGCGAGCGGTTACCAGTTGAGACACTCTCAGAGAGAATCTGGAAGCACAATTCAGGGAAAATAACCTCACTTGAAGCCCCTTAACCCCAGCAACTTGACTCGCTTAGTCCCAGGTAGTGGAAAGGAACTGGCCTGGGATTAGAAAGTGGCCGGCCCTAGGTTTTGGCCTCAGTTTATTTGTCTGATGCCTTTTCTGGTCTGAAGTGGCCCTTCTGTACTGTACTCTGCCCACTGAGGTCTAAGGATCAGCATGGGCTTGGGGTTCCTCTGTATCCTGATGAAGGCTCTAAACTTTGTGCAAAGAGCTTGAGAACAGGGAGTCTCAGAGCTGTTGTCATCTTCCACACACTCAGCTCAAGAGCTTCTGTTCCCTGTGCCCTGCTTCTGAGCTTTTGGACTACTGCTGTGGTTTCTTCTTTCTCCCATACCCATGCCACCCCCTCCCTCACAAACCCAGTGCCATCTGATCCTGGTGGCCTGAGGTTGCAGATGACCAGTGCTCTCTCCTACTCAGGACCTCTGCCCTACCTCCCCTTGACTGGCCTTTGCCCAGCCAGTATGAGCAGCTGGAGCTGAGGATCGAGGTGCAGCCTAGAGCCCACCACCGAGCCCACTATGAGACTGAGGGTAGCCGAGGAGCGGTCAAAGCTGCTCCTGGAGGTCACCCTGTGGTCAAGGTAACAAACAGAGGGCAGGCCCAACATCCTTCCTCCTCTCCCATCCCAGATCCCTGTAAATGGGCTCAGCTGTCCAGACCCATGGTACTGCCCTTTCCCACACTCCCTCTCAGCTCTGACCCTGCAGGCAGCCTGGGGGAGGGGCTGGAGCTGAGGGAGGAAGGGTGCACTGAAAGGACCCAGATATACTTTCTATTCTTCTGTCTTCCCACCCCCAGTCAACTCATCCCATGGGATACCAGCCTCCTGTCTACTTTGGAAAATGGTGGCTTGCCAGATGTGGGGGAGGGTTTCAACTGAGGCCAAAGGTCACTGGGAGTTAGGTTTTCTCTATACTGAGTTGGGCTAGTCTTTCTTGGGAGCTCTTCCTCCTTTGCCCAGCCCAGTTGGGGCTGTATTCCAAGAATAACACTGTGAACTCCAGGCCACATTTTCTCTGTAACTGATGCCCAGTTCCCTCAGGGAATCCCTTATAGGATATTCTTTATCGTTCATCAGTCCTATCCCCTGGTGAACTAAACCCAAGGGTGGAAAAAGGTTAAAAGAAGTGGGGCTTTCAGTTAGGTGGCCTCTGTCTCCCTTTGCTAGCTCCTAGGCTACAGTGAGAAGCCACTGACCCTACAGATGTTCATTGGCACTGCAGATGAAAGGAACCTGCGTCCGCATGCCTTCTATCAGGTGCACCGTATCACCGGCAAAATGGTGGCCACGGCCAGCTATGAAGCTGTAGTCAGTGGAACCAAAGTGTTGGAGATGACCTTGCTTCCTGAGAACAACATGGCTGCCAAGTAAGTCTTCACTCAACTTCCTGTCTTTGTAAAGATTTAGGACCAGAGAGGCCCACTTCTTCCTTTCCCTAGAAGTTAGACATTATGGATGAGGTATAACTTCTTTTTCTTTCTTTCTCTTCTCTTCTCTTCTCTTCTCTTCTCTTCTCTTCTTTTTTTTTCTCTTCTCTTCTCTTCTCTTCTCTTCTCTTCTCTTCTCTTCCCTTCCCTTCCCTTCTCCTCTCCTCTCTCTCTCTCTCTCTCTCTCTCTCTCTCTTTCTCTTTCTTCCTCCTTTTCCTTTTTGAAGACTTAGGAAACAAACCTAGAGCTTTTCACTTGCTGTGTAGGCGCTCTGTCACTGAACTATCCTCTGTCAGTTTCTGGTGGTTTTTTTTTTTTTCGTCTTTTTGAGACAGGATCTCCTTGTAGCCCCAGCTGGCCTGGCACTCGCTATGTAGACCAGGCTGGCCTGAATTTCACAGAGCTCTGCCTGCCTCTGCCTCCCGAGTGGTGGGACTGAAGGCTTGCGTCACCATGCCTGACAGAGTCTTAACATCTAGGGAAGTATTTTTGAGGTCGGAGAACATCGTGGTGAGGCCATCACTGTGGATTAGAAAATAGTCCTCCTAAGCACGCTTAGGCTATCTCAGGACTTTGGATTGAGGGCCAGGGCATCCCTCTTTGGGAATGCATGACCATCCTGGCCTCGGCTAGTGGGGGCTTACTATCCATTTGCCCTCAGCATTGACTGTGCTGGAATCCTGAAGCTTCGAAACTCAGACATTGAGCTGCGGAAGGGTGAGACGGACATCGGGCGCAAAAACACGCGTGTGCGGCTGGTGTTCCGTGTACATGTGCCTCAGGGCGGCGGGAAGGTCGTCTCTGTGCAGGCAGCTTCAGTGCCCATCGAGTGCTGTGAGCAAAGAGGCCCTGGCCAGTTTTTTTGTGTTTTGTAGTCTCCCGTCTGTGTGTCTGTCACCCATTTCCTCCACATAGTGTCCCATGCCCTGTGTGTCGTGGGTAGGTGGCCCTATAGAGGACCCAGCCCTTCTTTTTACCATGATATGGGAGCAGCGAAGGCCTAATTTGCCTCCGCTACAGACCCTCTTGGGGCTGGCCCAGAGTGACCCTGTGCCCACCTACTCCTGGTGTGGCCTGTGCATTCATTTAGGTGATCTCTGGCTTTTCTCTTCACTTGTCTCTGCTTCAGGGTGCCCCTTACACAGTCCGTATGACTTTATTGATACTATTGGTTCTCTTTTGTATCTGCCACTGAGGAGGACTTCCCCACAGCTGGTGGCAGTTATTGCAAAGAAGGTGGGGGTGGAGAGAGGACTTTCCTTTCTGCACCCAACCCAGCCAGGTCTCTTGTACTGCAGCCCAGCGCTCAGCCCAGGAGCTGCCCCAGGTGGAGGCCTACAGCCCCAGCGCCTGCTCTGTGAGAGGAGGAGAGGAACTAGTGCTGACTGGCTCCAACTTCCTGCCAGACTCTAAAGTGGTGTTCATTGAGAGGGGCCCTGGTGAGTACTCGTGGGGAAAAGAGGACAGGCAGGAAGAGCTTGGAATTAGCACTGTTGCTAAACTATACAATCGAGCCTCAGTTTCTTTATATGTAAGTGGAATAGACTGACCACCCCATGGTGTACTGTCTGTTTCCCATGGGAAGATTTAAAACATCAAGGATGCTGAGCACATTTAAGAAACAGACACCCCAGTCATTAAAGAGGAGTTGGCTTTGAGATGGTTTACCCCCATGAGCTGAAGCGAAGAGGGGACTTATAGCCTCACAGGTTCTTCTGGGCCTGTCCTGGTTTGTGAGATATAAGCACAGCTATGATTATGAGAGCCTTTGCCATGCCCCAAGATGAAGTTATGAGGGTGGAGAAAAGGGAGACTGAGGATTCTGGGTCTGGCCACCAGCCTGTGGGCTTCCCCTTCCCTCCACCCTGCTCATAACGGCCCAGACCTTAGACCCACATTTAGCACTCGAATCAGAGGTTCTGTCTAAGACATTAGACTTGGTCTCACTGCCTTCCTTCAAGCTGGAGCCTATTTCTACTCGATGCGTCTTGTCCCAGTGATATCATGGGAAAGGACTCTTAATTTAGATGGGAGGGCTCCAGGGCTGCCTCTAGGCCCTTGGCTAGCCCCGCCATTTCCCTTGGTCTTAGCTTGCTTCTTTGTACCTTGGGGACAGTTTTAAAGCTTGCCTCTTGATTGGACAAATACCTGGTGTCCCCTGTGACCTGCTAAGGACATTTTGAATCTGATATTGGCTCCAGCAGGAGGAGAAAGGGCAGGGGACTGGGGCAGGGGATGGGCCCTAGAGCTGTGCTGGAGCTCTGTTCCCCTGTACAGATGGAAAGCTACAATGGGAGGAGGAGGCTGCGGTGAACCGGCTGCAGAGCAGTGAGGTACCAGTGTCCCTGGGGTCCCCACCCGGGGGGGGGCTGTGAAGGGTGGGAGAAGTCAAGAAGTTCTTAAGAGGGAGTCCTTCCCTGTGGGTCTGGAGTCCAGAGCGGCCTCTTCTGGCCTGGAGGGGCTGGTTAGCTGGGAAACAAGTTTCATCTCTAGGGAATGAGCTTGGCTCCTTAGCAACAGTGAAAACTAGGAGATAAGAGTTGGATCCTTGGAAGGGTTGGTCTGACCTGAGATCACTAAGGGCTTCCTGTCTCATCTTCTGCTCTTCCCTAGGTGACACTGACTCTGACCATCCCTGAGTACAGCAACAAGCGGGTGTCCCGGCCAGTCCAAGTCTACTTTTATGTCTCCAATGGACGAAGGAAGCGTAGTCCTGCCCAAAGTTTCAAGTTCCTGCCTGGTGCGCTCTAGGACAGCATATGGTGGGGGCAGAGGGATACAGACCCCATTGTGAGGGGCCAAGGGATGGATGAAACCTGGGAAGGGAAGGAGGTTGGAAGGTGTCCACTGGGAAGGCTCCCAGAGCCTTACCAGCCTCCTGCCTCCTCATCTTCCCAGTGATCTTCAAGGAGGAGCCCCTTCCAGACTCATCTCTCCGGGGCTTCCCTTCCACATCGGGTCCCCCCTTTGGCACTGACATGGACTTCTCACCACCCAGGCCCCCTTACCCCTCCTACCCCCATGAAGATCCTGCCTATGAAACGCCATACCTGTCAGAAGGCTTTGGTTATAGCACACCCCCTCTGTACCCCCAGACGGGACCCCCACCATCCTACAGATCAGGCCTACGGATGTTCCCTGAGACTGGAGGTGCCCGCCCACCTGCAGTCTCCTTCCTTCCCCGCCCCTTCCCTGGCGATCCTTATGGAAGACGGGGCTCCTCTTTCCCCCTGGGGCTTCCATTCTCCCCTCCAGCCCCCTTTCGGCCTCCACTGCCTTCCTCCCCACCACTTGAAGGCCCCTTCCCTCCCCAGAATGCTGTTCACCCCCTACCTGCTGAGGGCTACAATGAGGTGGGGCCAGGCTATGCCCCTGGGGAGGGGGCTCCGGAGCAGGAGAAATCCAGGGGTGGCTACAGCAGCGGCTTCAGAGACAGTGTCCCTATCCAGGGTATCACGTTGGAGGAAGGTGGGTGTGCGACTGGGGGCTGTGAGTGTGAGTGGGTGTGAAAGATTGCTGTATGCTGAGGGCTGGAGCTTGACTGCTCAGAGACTGGGCATTCTTAGTCTCCCAGGGCCAGTCAGAGGTCCCAGGAGCAAGTTCTTGATGTGCATGGCCATTTGAATTCAGCAACTTAATTCCGGAGGGTGCATGGAATACCTGCTCCAGTCTTTCTATCTCTGCCCAAATCACAAAATCTCAGCACTAGGCCAGTCCATCTAGTTCCCCTGAGTTCAAGATTCAGGCACTGAGTTTCAGGGAGGGACAGTGGCTTACAGAGAGCCCAGTTGAGGACATTTTCCCTTGAGTCACCTGTCCTGGAATCATAGTGACCATGGTCCTCATTGGTGATGAAGATCTTCTTGTTCTATTTCTTCTTTCTTCCACTGACTACCTACATCTGATCTGCTGCCCCCGACTACCTTGTCTATGCTGACATAGGTCAGGCTGGCAGGAATGGGCTAATATGGAGAGCTGGGAGCCCACAGAGATGGAGCTGACATGATTTAGTGAGGGCACCTGTCAAGACACACTGGGGAAGCTGAGGCCCAGGAAAGAGAAACCAGTGAAAGAGGGGTCCAGAGGGTCCTAGGCCGAGGTCTGCCTGGAACAGAGGTGGGGGTGTCTCTGAAAAAAGAAGGGGACCTGCCCTAGCCCCATCTTCCAACTGCCCCTCCTTTACAGTGAGTGAGATCATTGGCCGAGACCTGAGTGGCTTCCCTGCACCTCCTGGAGAAGAGCCTCCTGCTTGAAGCACGTGTGGCAGCCGTGGTGGCCCTGCATCCTTTGTCCTCCTAACTGGGGTGCTGACTCCAGAAGCATGGGGGCCAACTCTGGTTTCTCTTTGGCCAGCTTCTGTCTCTCTGTCTCTTTTCTGTCCCCCACCTAAGGTGTGGCCCCAGGCCTGGTGCTGCTTTGAAAGGGAGACAAGAGTGTGGAGATGGGGGTGGAGACCGATGCTGGGTGCCAGAACTGACTGGGACGAAGATGATGTCCAGACTGTGCAGGCTGTGATGTTGGGAGGCTGGGGACAGGTGGATGGGCAATAAACTGCTCACTGAACAGTGCTTCAGGCTCCAGAGCTCTTTGGAGAGAATGATGGTGTAGCTGACTCTGGTTCATCTAGTTCCCCTGAGTTCAAGATTCAGGCACTGAGTTTTAATCGTGGAGGCTGAGAAGTTGGAAGGAGTTGGGGTATGGCTGGAAGCAAATGCGTCCCAAGGATTTCCTTGATACAGAGGGAAGGGGCACATTTGGAGGGGCTCCATAGGCTCCCTAGCTGAAGTTTAGGTTGGATTTAGGACTTTTCACTCTCTCTTTCCTGGCAGTTCAGGTTCCTTCAGCTTTGGGATGGGGCCCAGGAATCTTTGTTTTCTCAAGTTCCCTTGTCTTGGTACCACACAGATGATTCTGATTTATGGTCAAGGTGAGAAAACACTGGTCTAGTCCCGCCTCATTTACAGGGGAAGAATCTGAGGTTCCAAAAAGAAGATAGGCTTAATAGTCACAGGTCAGCAACAGCATGCTGAACACTGCCTTCCCAGATTCCCGTCCCCAGTCCACACTTGGACATGCGGACCCAGAGACACCGGTTCCTGAGGCTCCTTGTTTGAAGTGAAGGAAGGGATGAGGAGGCATGGGTCTACTCATGGACTCTCCTACTCTGGAGATGGTGAAGACAGTCTGGAAATACTTGTGCTTCAGAGCTAGAATGAAGAAAGCCAAGCAAGCCTCTCCAACATCTCTGAATGCCACTTGTCCTGGGCTCAGGGCATACGTGAGCTCCAGGTTTATCATGCAGATATGCCCATGCTGGCCTTCTGCATACTCATACACCCATCACCATCAACATGTACAGGCAGGAAGCCTTTTTTTGTCCTGTCTTGATGGTCTATGAGACCAAGTTATAATGAGCTGGCGAAAGTCAGACTTTGCCTGCTTACCCAGAGCCTGGCACACCCTGTGGGCACTGGCCACAACCAGGTCGATGAGCTCTATCCAGCTGCAGGCTCCGTACCTAAGACATTCGGGGAGCCAGTCCTTGGGAAGCTTACATCGCCTCAAGCATGTTAGGTCCTCTCCATGCCCAGTAAATCCAGAGAGACCTAGCAAGCCTCAGGAGTCCAGGACAGTGCCACAGACACTGGTTCAGGATTGGAAGACCAAAGAACCAGGGTGACCTCCTCCCTTGTCCATTTCTACTTTGTAATGAATTTCCTTTATCTCCCAACCCAAGCTTCTGCAAACCAAATTGGCATCAACTGATCAGTCCAACAGGCCTTGGCAGGTTTGCCAAGAATCCCCTCTAACCCCCATCCAGAGTCATTACCTTATAATTTTCATGTTGGAGGGAACCATGGGGTACAAGAATTTTTTTTAACATTCTTTGATTCCACCCCTACCTCTGGCGGGATGCGTTTGTCTCCCTGTGGATGAAGGGCTGCCGTGATAGAGACTTGCTGCCTTGTGTTTCTTTTCTGTTGCTGTGATTAAACACCACGACCAAAAGCGACTTATAGAAGAAAGAGTTCATTTGGATTATGGTTCCCGAGAGCTAGATGTCCATAGTGGCAGAGTTAGCATGGTAGCCAGAGCAGGAAGCTGAAAGCCACATCGTTTTTTTTTTTTTTTTTTTTGTCTTTTTGAGACAGGGTCTCCCTGTAGCCCCAGCTGTACTGGAACTCACTATGTAGAC
>NW_008343597.1:91842-210879 GCF_000622305.1 Nannospalax galili | reverse complement strand
GTCTTTTTGAGACAGGGTCACCCTGTAGCCCCAGCTGTCCTGGAACTCACTATGTAGACCAGGCTGGCCTCGAACTCTCAAAGATCCACCTGCCTCTGCCTCCTGGGATTAAAGGTGTGTGCCACCACACCTGGTGAGAGCCACATCTTAACCATACACAGGAAGGAGAGACAGAGAGAGAGAGAGAGAGAGAGAGAGAGAGAGAGAGAGCATGAAGTGCAGCCAGGCTACAGAACCTCAAAGACTGTCCCCAGTGATACACTTTCTCCAGCCAGGTGCCATCTCCTAAAGGTTCCATAACCTCCCCAAACAGTACCACCGACAGGGCACCAAGTGTTCAAATACGTAAGACTGTGGGGGACTTTTCTTATTCAAACACAATACCTCCCAAGGCAGTTGTTTCATTTCCTGTCAAGACAATGCTACTCGATCATTGTCCTGTCTGTTATTTATTGAACAGCTACTAAAAGTGAACCTGGAGGACTTTTTAGTCTCCTGGGCAGCAAGCAGTAAATAAACAGATCATTGTAGGTCAGCAATTCAATGCAGTGAATGTTTTTTTTTTTTTTTTTTTTTTTTTGAGACAGGGTCTTCTGGAACTTGCTATGTAGACCAGGCTGGCCTTGAACTCACAGGTGTGAGTTCGTCCCTCGGTGAACGTTTGTTATACAGAGCCTATCAATACCTTAAAGGGACGAAGAGTGAGCAATTTTTGTAGGGGTGCAGAGGGAGCAGAGAATAGTGGCAGAGGGAATGTTAGGGGGTGACTTGAGAATTCGCTAGGTTAAGAGGAAGGGAAAGGCAGGCCAGGGAGTTTGACCTGCAGTGAGGCACAGAAGGCCCTCCGAGATCCAGGGCTGTGTGCTTGGAGAGCTAAGAGAGGTCTAGCTTGGGGAACGGGTTCTAGAAGGGCAGAGATATAAGGAGAGAGTGGAGGGGAAGCAGGGATTCTGAAGGGCCTTGTATCCTGCTAGGAAATTTAGTCTCCTGCTAACCCATAGACCATAAGAGGAAGTGATGTGAATTTGTCATTACAAATTAGTCCTCAAATTGTGATCACTTTGCTTCCTCGGGGCTGCTCAAAGGACACAGTATGTCCTGTGGGCTCACACTTTAGTGCCCCCTCCCCATTAGAACCTGATGTGGCCTGCTTCCTGTGTCTCTTGTACACTGTCATTCTGGGACTCCAGGGTCATTGTCTCTTCCCAGGATTCTGGAAGGCATTTTTCTTGAGGCTGTGGTTAAGCCAGAGAAAAGAAGGAGGCTGGATTTTCAGCCAGAAAAGACCTATTGGGCCAGAATTTTTTAGCAGTGTGGTCTGAGGATTACTTAGATTTGAATCATGGTTAGGATTTAAAAAATTTTTTTTTTTTTGGTCTTTAAAATTTTTTTTTGAGACAGGGTTTCCCCATAGCCCCAGCTGTCCCGGAACTTACTACATAGACCAGGCTGGCCTTGAACTCAGAGATTTGCCTGCCTCTGCCCCCTGAATACTGGGATTAAAGGTGTGCACCAACCTGCCTGGCCACAGTTAGGATTTTGGCATTCCTAACAACGGGAAGTATCACACAGGGGCATGGCCAGCATTCCCTTCCAGGCTCCTGAAGGAATGCCCAGAAGCGTGACCAGCAACTGAGACTTCACTGTGAAGCACTGCCCATGAACAGGACAAGCATCAGTCTCACAAAGGAAGACTGGAGGCAAGAATAGGAACACCCACTACAAAGGAATTCCCAGGAATGAGACAGACTTCTCATCTGTCTCAGGGGGCCAGGGAAGGAAGGCAAGCGACTTAGGACTGAATCTAGCAGTCAAGCTAGATTCCCTGCAAGCTCTCCTTGACAACCATTCCTCTTTATTTAATAAGTGTTAATTTAGCAGTGCTCTCCCCTCCCCTCCCCATCTCTCTCTCTCTCTCTCTCTCTCTCTCTCTCTCTCTCTCTCCTTTTTAAAATTTATTTTATTTATTTTGATTTTATGCATATGTGTTTTGCCTGCATGAATGTATATATGTGCACCATGTGTGCAGTGCCATGGAGGCCAGAAGAAGGTGTCAGATCCTTTGGTACTAGAGTTACAGATGGTCGTTACCACCGTGTGGGTGCTGGGAACCAAACCTGGATCCTCTGTAAGAGCAGCTAGAGCTCTTTTCTCTATTTTTCCAACATAAAAATATTTTATTTTATTTTTTTAACTCAAAAAAACTTTATTGAGAACTTCATACATGCATATGAGGTGTTTTGATCAAATCCATGACCACTCCCTCCTCTTCAACACCTCCCATATCACATCACTTTTTTCTGACAACTTTGTCTTCCTGGATCCTCTGTAAGAGCAGCTAGAGCTCTTTTCTCTATTTTTCCAACATAAAAATATTTTATTTTATTTTTTTAACTCAAAAAAACTTTATTGAGAACTTCATACATGCATATGAGGTGTTTTGATCAAATCCATGACCACTCCCTCCTCTTCAACACCTCCCATATCACATCACTTTTTTCTGACAACTTTGTCTTCCTTCTTTGCCTTTCTTTCTTTCTTTCTTTCTTTTTTTTTTTATTAGATTCCTTCATGGAGCTTTTAGAGAAGATTGAATCTGACAACAGGCGGGATCTTTCTTTTCCTAACTTAACCACTGGCACGAAAGGTCCACACAAACTTTTATACCTGAGTCCATCCAGACAACAAAATGGCCAAAGCATGCTTTCACGTGCTTGACTAAAATCTTTTAGGGGTTAGATAAGAGCTCCCAAATACTTTTGACATTTTTGGCCTTTGGAACAGAGTATGTTGCTAAGAAGTCCAAGGACACTTTGACTTTTAAAGCCAAGAAACTGACTACTTTTCTTTGGGATCTTTTTTACCCTAACTGCCTAGCCAATTCCTACCTCCTATTCTTATCACACCATCCTCTGAAGAGGTTACACAAATTGCTGATAGGGACTCCGGATGCAGACCACTCTGGCTTCTTCCATGCCGAACAGGGATGCAGGGTGAGGCAATTGGGGCACCCCTTCAGTGGGTCTATCTAAAAGACTCCCAAATTGCTTAACTCTTATCCATAGGGAGAGAAGAAAGTCCTTGATTTGTGAATAGGGGATGTGAAGAAGTTAAGGCAAGAGTACTTAGCTTTATAAGTTCTAGACAGGGAACCAGAAAAAAGTCAGAACAGGGCAAATTTCAAATGTTCATATCAGAGCCCACTGGGATTTCTTGACGAGAGCTTCCAAAAACATCCCTCTAGTAGGTTCCTCCTCATTTTTCTTTTGTCTGCCAAGGCTGGACTCGAGAGTGATGGACTCAGGATTTGTTTTTAGGCACTTTGATAGCTGTTGGAGTGGCTAGAATCAGTGTCAGTTCCCTCAAAGGCTCTAGATAGGGGGAGAAAACAAATTTGGCCATCATTTTAGAATAGCGGGTTGTCTCCCTTGGCTACAGGTGGGCACTGCAGTATTGCAGACCAAGATTTGAAGTCTTACATCTGAGCAGCACTTTCAAGCAACTAGTGCTCTTAACCACTGAGCCATCTCTCCAGTCCCCTTTGGTTTTTGAGTTAGGGTCTTATGTAGCCCAGGCTGTCCTGGAACTCACTATGTAGCCAAGGATGACCTTGAATTTCTTATCCTCCTGATTCCATTTCCTGAGTGCTGGGGTTGCAGGTCTTGTGCTGTGCTGGGGATAGACCCCAGGGTTTAGTGCATGCTAGGGAAGCACTTTCCCTACTGAGCTACATCTCTAGCCTTGGTTTTTTCTTTTTTTTTTGTGCAGACTCCAAGGCAACCTCATCTACTTAGCGATATTCTTTTGAGACAGGGTCTCCCTGTAGCCCCAGCTGGCCTGGAACTCATTATGTAGACCAGACTTGCCTTGAACTCACAGAGATTTGCCTGCCTCTCCCTCCCAAGTGCTGGGACTAAAGACATGCCCCACCACACCCAGCCAGCTATATTATTTTAAAAAATTATTGTGTTTATTTTATATAAATGAGTGTTTTGTCTTCATGTATATAAGTGCACCCATGTTGTTCAGTGCCCTCGGAGGTCAAAAGAGAGCATCGGAACCCCTGGAACTGGAGCTACAAATGGTTGTTAGTTACCACGTGGGTGCTGGGAATAGAACCCGGGTCCTCTGCAAGAGCTGTTGGTGCTCTTAACTGCTGAGCCATCTCTCCATCCCTACTTAGCTATATTCTTGAAGTGTGGGGTCCAGATATTTGCATTTTATTTTTTGAGAGGTTATTGAAATTTATTTACTTATTAATTAACTAGTTAATTAATTAATCTACTTCTTTGACAAGATGGCCTGGAACTCATTATGAATCTCAGACTCTCAAGATCGAACTTCCTTCAATCCTGTTACCTCACTGGTGTTCCAAACCTGAGCCACTACACCCCCTGGTTTTAATGAACATACCAGGCAATTCTTCCGCAGAGGGAAGTCTGAGAACTGTAAAGTGTCAGACTCCAAAACAGTTTCCCTTCCCCTCTCCAAATCTTGTCTTGTTTGTGCTTCTCTGAGTGGAAGGTCACATGGAAAAATGAACTGAGAGAAGGTATATGGATTCTTCATGCTGCAACTCTTCTCTCCCTCCGCCTGTCTCGATCCTGCTATTTAATTGTTGTCACAGCTCCTGCTCCAGAGGAAAGAAAAGATAGTTTATTCTGAACCAAACATCAATGACCATGACCCACAGATATAGATTCAGGTTGCCCAAAATGACATGTTCTGTTATGGAAGAGGTTACATAAATGTAAAGTCTGAGAACAGAGAAAGTTGTAAATCAATGCATTTACCAAACACATTGATAAGGACATCAGGTAGGTGGGTTACAGCACAGCAGGGAGATCTCTGTTATATGTCATAACATTCTTAGTTTTTGGATTGGTAGAACCTAGTGGTCAGCTAATTTCAATAATTTATTTCAAAAGCTTTACCTAATAGCCAGAAAGATGTTAGGTCAGATACAGAGGTTCATAGTAAACGACCATTAAGGGAACTAAAGATAGCT
Source organism: Nannospalax galili (assembly GCF_000622305.1). Lineage (NCBI taxonomy): Eukaryota > Metazoa > Chordata > Mammalia > Rodentia > Spalacidae > Nannospalax > Nannospalax galili. The sequence continues at coordinate 205,871 of NW_008343597.1, read as the reverse complement.
CAAGATAATTTTGGCTCTCAGTCAGCCACATTCCATCTCTCTACAATCATGATGTTCTAATCAGTCTGCAGGATCTTTAACACAGATGTGACTTCTTCAGAGAACTTCAGTTGACAAGGATAATTCAAGGACAATTCAGTCATAGCCTGAAGCCCTGATGCAGCAGCAGCTGCTCTTGGGACTTACTGAGTCTCCTGTGGCTGGAACTCTGGCCCTTCAAGATGCTTGAGGAGAAACACATTGGGTTGCCTTCCAGCTGGGATTTGGGCTCTGCTTAGAGCTGATTCTGTGATGCCTGGGAGCTTGCTGTTGGACTTTCTGAACTGCGATGGAGAAAAAGGCTACAGAGGAGCATTATATTATGAACATCCTGGAAATTGCAGGTGCAAAAAGTGCACAGGGGCTTGACTGCTTTGGGGGGATCCTTGTTTGAGTGGCCTCCGTGTCTGTTTATCCACAAAGTTCTGTAAAGCCCTTGCTCTGTGCCAACTCAGCATTTGGCACAGTGTCATACTCTAGCTTTGGGCTGGAGTGTACAGTGCTGACAGGAGGGGGAGAGACTGTTTTGCCCAGAGATCGGAGATGGTATGACAGGAGCATTCTAAGAGGCGGAATATACATCATTGTGGAAAGGCTACTGGGGAGAATGACTTTGAGCTTGTTTCTGAAGGAAGAGGGGGAGTTTTCTGGGATGAGAGAGATGAGAGAAAAGGTTGTGCCTGGGGGTTAAAGTGTCTGAAGTCAAACCCCGTTTGGTGGTGCATAACTATAATCCTAGCACTTAGTAGGTGGAGGCATAAGAACCAGGACTTTGAGGCCAGTCTTGGTTACATAGTGAGTTTGAGGTCTGCCTGGGCTACAGGAGGCACCATCTCAAAACAAACAAATACAGAAACAATGTATGAAGTTGAGATTGGCCAGCTGGGAAGGAATGAGACTGGAATACTTTGACTAGCTAAGAGGTGTGGCACGTGCTTTTTGGTGAGAGAGGGCTTCATTTCGTTAGAGGATTTATCTGTAGGAGAGAGAGAGAGAGAGAGAGAGAGAGAGGGAGGGAGGGAGAGAGAGACTGATTTAAGGTTTAGAACCCATGTGAAGAGATAGTCTGAGGAATATCGGAAGGGTTCTACAGTAGTTCAGGAGAGAACACCCTGGGCTCTACCCATCGCCTAGCTCAGCCAAATAGGATGAGCTAAGGTAGGGGTCAGAGAACAAGAAACACTCTCAGCGGAAGTTCTAGCTCATCATCAATGATCTGTATGACCTCAAACATGTACTAGACCAAACTGGGCCTTAGTGACCTCATGTTATAAGCATTTATTGAGCTCTTGCTAGTACCGATCCCTGTGATAGAGCAGTGGATCAGATAAAAACAATTTCTTTCCTTTGGCACCTAAAGCATAATAGGCACTTTGAGAAAAATGCGTGGAATAAGGCGAGTACTAGAGGCTTGGGACTTGGAGAAAGGGCATCCAACCTGCCCTCTCCCCCTGGGCACACTCATTCTCTGCTGGTCCTGAGTCCCATGCCTGAGACTTCAGATGGGTCAGCTAGTAAGGCAGACTGCGGTGACTTCTCTTCTTGTGACTTATGAAGCCTCTTTTCTTCAGGGCTTCCTTACACAAGGGCAGAACACTCCAAGACAACCAAAGCCGGTGTGTGTATGGTGATGATAGCTGACTATGTTTTGAGACAACTATTGAGTCCATCTCTTGTGTGGGAGAGGGAGTTGGGGAGGAAGGACGACAAGGTATTCTTTGAAAGGACCGTTTATTCCCAATGTCAGTATCCTACGCTAAGGAGTATCCAGAGTCAGAGCTGTAGATTTGTCACTCAGGCTCGGGATGGAGTTGGAAGGAGCAACTCCCTGCTTCTCTCTCAGTACAGACCCTGGAGTGACCTAGTTAGGCCTGAGGGCATCTGAGCAGCCTCCACCACAGTACAGGATCTTAGAGGGGCCAGAAACCAGGGGCCAGCGTTGGACAACACCCGCAGGTGGGTGTTGCTTCTCTCTTCAGACTGCCCCAGAGGCTATCACCTAGAAGTGCTAGGAAGGTGTTTGACACCAGGCGGCAGCAGCAAAAAAGTGGAACAGAGGAGTGGGTGGGGGTGGGGGGGAGCGTTTGAGAAAAGTTAGAAAAAGAAATGGCTCATTCTTGTGTGAATTTCACATCCCATGTTGCCTTCCGTGCTTTCTCTGACTCTCCCTCACAGACCGGCGCCTCCCTCAGATTCATCAATCATTTTGGCCCTTAACAGTCATAGATCTACATCAGCGGTGCTTGTAGGGAATCTTCCTACTTTATTAGACAGTGAGGTTTTAAGGAGCAGAGACTGTTTGAAACTCCTTGTGCAGTGAATCATAAAGCTGCCATTGTTGTGGGGTGTAATAGGAGAGTCTTTTACGTGTTTGAACTCCAAGTTCGCTGCAATCGGAAACCAGGTTTAGAGGTTTATTAAGAAGGGCAGCGGCAGCAGGAGCACTCCTGAGAGGCTGCTCCTGAGGAGCGGGAACATTGACAGACTGCAGGCCCTTTACAGCCACAGCATGCTCACTTAGTCCTCTTCCAGGAAGTTAGTCCTCCCAGACAAGAAAACCAAGGTACAGAGGGCTTAAGTAATCTCCGGAGTCAGACATTGCCAAGGACAGAGCTGAACCTCCTAACTCCAGCTTCAGCACCATTTCACACCACATTGCAGCCAATTCTTTATTACATGAGTGAAATAAGATTAAAAGTAACTATCAGAGCTGCCTTCAGATGAGGTGGCCAGACAGCCCAGAACATGAACTTCAGACTTTTAGCCAAAGGCCCTAAGAGTCAAGTCTCATTGGGATACTATTTATTTTCTCTCTCAGGGCTGTCACATATGATTCAAGCAGCCAGGGCCCACACCCAGCCCTCCTCTGAAAGGGCGATAGAGGCTGGGAACAGAGAGGCAGAATTTGGTCTGGCTCTCACTGACCCCCTTCCTCACTTCATTCTTTAAGTTGTCTTGTTTGTTTGTTTTCTTGTGTGTGTGTGTGTGTGTGTGTGTGTGTGTGTGTGTTTGAGACAGGGTCTCCCTGTAACCTCAACTGACCTAGAATTCACCTTGTAGACCAGGCTGGCCTCGATCTCATAGAGATCCACCTGCCTCTGCCTCCTGAGTGCTGGGATTAAAGGGATGTGGCATCACTCCTGGCTCTTTACATTTTTAAAGGATGTTGTTCAGATCTAGAGAGAAGTCTTTTGTGTTCACTGTCTCCTTCCATGGCAAAGGGCAGAGGAGAAGGGAGGGCCAAGGGCTTGACCTGCCTTGGTGTCTGGCCAACTCCGGCTCTAACCGTGGAGACGAAGCAGAGTGCTCATATTCAACAAGGTAATGCAACACTCCATCACATCTAACATGAGTGATGAAACGGCTCACAAAATTCTTCAGGGCAAAAAAGATAAGTATCAATTTCATTTAGGGCTGCTTTTTATATTATTTTTTCCATCCTAAAATTCTAACACGTCCTGACTTAACACTCCATTGGCTGCTGCCCAAAGCTGTGCCTGGCTTTAGGCTTTCTGTATTTGGGTGGATCTGGCTGCACTTTGGTTTTTGTCCCCATCAAGACTCCCAATTCATATCCTCCCTCCCCTGCTCCATGGACCCCAGAGCTTCACATGTAGGCAAGCACTATCCCACTGGTCTATATCCCAGTCTTTTACTTTTTTAGAATTTTGAGACATGGTCTCACTAAATTGCCCAGGCTGGCCTTGAATTCACTCTGTAGCCCAGGCTGGCCTTGGACTTTTGATTTTCCTGCCTCAGCCTCCCAAGTTACTGGGATTATAGGGTTGTGCTTACCATGCTCAGCATTTCCTCTGGTCAGGATGATCTTTTCATTTTTTCTCCTAAGATCTATCACACTGTGCTCAAATTCTCATTAGCTTAATTGGTCATTAGCCACTCAAATTCTGTTTGTTATTCAATTTGCACTACTAATTCATTTATGAGGATTTGTAGTGACTAATTTGATATGCCAACTTCACAGGGCTAAGGGATGCTCCAGTAGCTAGTACACCATTATTTCTGGGTATATCTGTGAGGGTTTCCAGAAGACCTCATCATTTGAACTGATAGTCTAAGAATGCCTGCTCCCATCAGTGAAGGTAGGTACCATCTAATTAGCTGAGGCCTCCATAGAACAAAGGATACAGAAGAGGCAAATTCTCTCTCAATGAGGATATATCCTCTCTCATCCTCAGACATTAGAGCTACTGGCTCTCAAATCTTTGAACTTGGCCTGAATTTACCATTGGTTTTCCTGGCCCTCCAGCCTGTAGATGGCAGATTGTAGGACTTCTTATCTTCCATAATCACATGAACCAACCAATTCTAGTGATGTCTCAGACTCTCTCTCTCTCTCTCTGTCTCTCTCTCTCTCTCTCCCTTCTTTCCTCTCTCTTGTTGGTTTGCTTGTTTGGAGAATGCTGACTCAAATAGGGTTATAACGTATGGGGAAATGTTGATCTTTGGAGGGGGGTGGGATATAAGGCAAAGGTTATCCTGGAGGGTGTTGCAGCTGAGAGAGGAGCTGAGAGAGGAGTTTGTCATATGGTTGCATTAAAGTGTTCACAAAGACTTATTCACTATTGAGCACTAGACAGTGGTAGGTGCTGGGGATATCAACAAACATATGTTTTCTGACCTCAAGGAGTTGATTGCTGGTGACTTGGTGATCACTAACTTGAAGCGCTTGTTTGATTGGCAAGGTGTTCAATGACTTCTGTCTATTGCTACTGCTGTATAAAAAACCACTGCAACTCAGTGGTTTACAGTAACAATGCTCTACCCTGATAGTTCTGCTTGTCTCACCTGGGGACACTCATGCTCTGCTGGTCCTGGATCCCATGTCTGAGGTTTCAGATGGGTCAGCTAGTAAGGCAGGCTGGGGTAACTTTGCTTTTTGTGACTTATGTAGCCTCTTTTCAAGGTCTCTTAAAGTCTTGGTCCAGTGTTACTCCTAGAGCATCCTCTTGGTCAACACAACTTGCAAAGCCAGGCCAGAATGGGTGTGTATAGAATGGACTCTGACTGGGGATGGGGAGCCAGTCAACAGTATCACACTGCACAGGGTGGTGTGTGTATCCTAGTGGGAGGCATCGCTGGTTCTATTTTGTTATCTGTCACAGTTGCTAATAAAAATAAAATAAAATTTCAGATAAATATCAAGTTTGATAGGATTCAAGTCCAGGCGACCCCAGACCCAGAAACCACAAGGTCTCAGGAAGAACTGAGTCAGCCAACTGCCAGCCCCCTGCGAGCTGACAAACAAGTTCCAGGAACTTGTGACCCAGTGCATTGTGATCACCAGAGCATGCTCCATGGGCTGATAAACAGGTTCCCCAAGCCCTGTAGCTGCAATGAGCTCCTGGAACTCTGTAATTGTAGAAAACATGTTTTACAGTAGATGCTTTCCTCCATAAGTTTCACCAGGTACAGACCCCACACCCTCCCTGAGCAGCCCCAACAGCAGAACAACACTTTCTTTTTCTGCATTCTTTTCCCTTTATAAGCTGCCCCTCTGCGGTCATTAGGCTGCTGGCTGCTCTCATGCCTGAGCTGAGCTCCAGCCCTGCCACCCAATAAACTCTCACTTTGCCAGTGTCCTCTCAGTTTCTGTTTCACAGCAATCCCGACCTCTGCCACCTTTTATCTAACGAAGTTCACTGTATTTTTCTTAAAAAGGGAGAGATTTAACATAAGCCACTGAAGCTGAGGACATGCTGGCCTGTTTAGACAGGGCATCCCCTTGTTGCTCATCATAGAAGCCGTATCCTTTAACTTTTAGTTATTTATGATTTTTATTTTATGTGTATGAATGTATTGCCTGCATATATGTAAGTGTGCTCGTGTCATGCAATGCCCACAGAGGTCATAAGAGGGCGTCAGATCCCTGGAACTGGAGTTAAGGATGGTTGTTAGCCACCACGTGGGTGCTGGGATACCCAGTTTGTGTCTCGGCACCTGGGTCCTCTGCAAGAGCAGCCAATGCGCTTAACTGCTGAGCCATCTCTCCAGCCTGCCATTACTCTTTAAAATTGAGGAAGCTGGGGTTTCTAGAGTGAGAATGCAGACTCTGGATACCAGACCTGGTGTTTCCCCCTCCCTCCCTCCCTTCCTTCCTCTCTCTCTTTTTCCTCTGCCCCCCCTTTTCTATTTTTTTTGAGACAGGGTCTCATGTAGCTGAGGCTGTGCTTGAACTCTTGATCTTCCTGCCTCTACCTCACAAGTGATGGGATTACAGGCATGTGCCACCATGCCTGGCATGAGCTGGTGCTTTTAACTACTAAATTCAACTTCTATCACCAATTGTGCTTTGTGGGCAATGATACTGGAAAACGCCTGCTGCTGAGGAGTTACTGAACATGTTTGAATAAGCTCTTGCCATAGAGAACCACCATTTCCCACCATTTAGAGTGGAACAGGGAGAAGGAGGGTCTGGCAGTTACTAGATCCACTTTAATGTCGTTTTAGTATTCTGGGCACAGATAGTGTCTTTAGCATCTGAAGCCATAATGCTCAGAAGTTAAGGACAGTTATGGCCAGACAGGAGAAGCCAAGCGAGTCAGTGAACCACAGGTACAAGATGCTAACCTGACTGTGCCACTTTCTTCTTGGAAACCTCAGAGGCATCCTACTGCCTGTGCTTGGGAGTCCCGGTGTGGATGTATTGTTTCAGTTTTTAATTTTTAACTGGGGGTGGGACTGGGGAGATGATTCAGTGGGTAAGAGTCTGAGTTTGAATTCCAAGAACCCTTGTAAATAACAGGCATGACCGTGTGTGTGCCTGTAACCCAGTGTTGGTGAGTGGAGACAGGCAGAACCCAAGAATTCACCAGTCAGCCAGCGAGCTTCCTGTTCAGTGAGAGACCCTGTCTCAATGCAATGAAGTGGTGTATAATAGAGGACGACACTGGAAGGCTTGCCTGCACATGTGTATGCATGAACACACACACACACACACACACACACACACACACACACACGTACATGGAGGCTCCAATGTAAACCATAAACTGGTTGATAATGATGTGTCAATGTTGGTTCATCAATTGTAACAAAAATACTATGTTGGAGCTGTATGTTGGAGTGGAAGAAGCTGTCACGTGTAGGAGCAGGAAATGTGGGAAGTCTGTGCTTTCCACTTAGATCAGCTGTGAACTAAAACTACTCTTCAAAATAAAGTTCAAGTCAAGCTCAGTGGTACAGGCCTGGAATCCCAGATACTAAGCAGACTGAGGCAGGAGGATTGTAAATTCAAGGCTGTCTGAGCTACAGATTCAAGGCCACCCTGGGTAATTTAGTGAAACTTTGTTTCCAAATAACAAGCAAGAGACTGACCAGATGGCTCAGCAGGTAAAGGTACTTGCCACCAAGCCTGACAGTCTAAGTTCCACCCCCTGGACCCATGTAATGGAAGGGGAGAATCAACTCACAAAAGTTGTCCACATATTCATTCACATGTCGTGGTATATACACATACAAACACATACAAATAAAAAATGTCATAAAAAGAGTAAAACAAGGGTTGGAGATATAGTTTACTTGTGGAGTACTTGTCTAGCATGGGTGAGGCCCTGGGTTCAATCCAATCCCCAGTATTGCCAATAAATAAATAAAACAGTATATGTATATACATATGTATATAAAATGTATGAGAAAGTATATATATGTATATACATATATGAGGTAGTAGGGGTATTTCTGGAGAAACTTTAGGAAATGTAGGTAAATAAAGTTGATTTTTTTAAAACACTACATGATATAGCACTACTCTTGTTCCATAACATTTACTGGAGTTGCAATGACATACTTATGCAGTGACTATCTTTTCGACTCTAAGACATAGGCTCTGTGAGGGCAGGACCTATGGTTCCTAATGGTCCCCTATAGGTTCTCTTCTAGACACCTAGGACAGAGCTTGGCACACGATGGACACTCAGGAGATGTTGGTTGAAGGAAGGACAAATCAGTCTACAGGGCTTCATGCTAGATGGGATAGAGCCAGGAGGCGATCTCCTTTGCTTCAGAATGGCTTTCATGAGTCACCATCTCCTTAGACCTCCCCACTCACTATACTGTTCTGTTTAACTGTGATAGCTTCTGACCTCTAGTATCCTTGAAATGACTACCTTTGCCACTCAACCTGCCCTCAGTGTCTTCTGTACCCTCATCCACTATGCCCTGTCCATCCCTTTGAGACCTCCAGCCTCCCACAGCCACTTACTTCCGAAGTGCCTTCTACTGAGCCTCTAAGCCCCAGCCCAGCCCAGCCCCTACAGAGCTCTGACAAACTGCCACTTACTTCCGAAGTGCCTTCTACTGAGCCTCTAAGCCCCAGCCCAGCCCCTACAGAGCTCTGACAAACTATATCTCTAGGTGTTTTGCATCCACCGTCCAAAGTGCACCAGTGTTTCATGGTTGTAAATATGGAGCAAATGTGGGAGCCAACAGGGTCCTCTGTTATCCCTGGCATCCAGGGAGTAGATCCTTGTGCATCCAACACCAAGCTTCTTTGAATAAGGGTTAGGAATATGTCAGGACTGAGACAAGGCAGAAGTCACTGAGTCTGGTGTGATATCAGGGCAGACTGCCTTTGCTAGCTCACATAGTAGTTCCAAGGTGTCTGGCTCAGGAATGAGTTGTGGGGAAAGGTAATAACAGTGTCTTCTTAAAAACATTTTATTTATTATCTTTATTTTATGTGTATGAGTGCATTGCCTGCATGTATGTAAATGCACCTGTGTAATGCAATGCCCACAGAGGTCAGAAGAGGGCATTGGATCCCCTGGAACTGGAATTATAGATGGCTGTTAGCTGCCATGTAGGTACTGGGAACTGAACCCAGGTCCTCTGCAAGAGCAGCCAGTACTCTTAACCACTGAGCCATCTCTCCAGCCCCATAACAGTGTCTTTGTGCCAGTTAGAGAATTCTTTGAGATGAGGGGGGTCACTGTGTAGCACAGGCTGGCCTTGAACTTGTGATGATCCTCCTGCCTCAGCCTCTTAAGTGCTGGGATTACAGGTGTGAGCTATCACAACAGCAAGAAAATGGTAAATAATACAGGTACTTAGGTACTGGCACATCTGTTAATATTTAAAATTATGGTTGGGGATAGGCATGGCGATACATGCCTGTTATCCTAGAACTTGGGAAGTGGACACGGAAGACCAACAGTTCAAGGTCATTTTCAGCTACATAGCAAGTTTGAGGCCAGCTTGGAAAGGTGAGGCTGTCCTAAACAAGCAAAACAATAAAAATAAATAGCCAGAGCTGGGCATGGTGGTACATGTCTTTAATTCCTCTACTCAGGAAGCAGAGGCAGAGGCAGAGGCAGAGCCAGGCAGAACCAGAGATCTCCCAGAGGAGACTGAGGCCAACCTGGTTTACATAGCGGGTTCCTGGGCCTACAGGAAGTCCCTGTCTTAAAACAAACAAAAAATAACAAGTAAACAACTATAGTTGAGCCTGGTGGCACAGGCCTCTAATCCTAGCTACTTAGGAGACAGAGACAGGGGGATTGAAAATTGAAAAACCTGCCTTGCATACAGAAGGAGTTCAAGGTAACTTAGTGAGACCCTGTGTCTAAATAAAAAAATATAGCAGGATATAGTGATGCAGATTTACAACCCCAGCACTTGGGAGATAGAAGCAGGAAGATCAGGAGTTCAAGGTCACCTTCAGTAAATAAGTAAGTGAGGGGCTGGAGAGATGGCTCAGTGGTTAAAATCTCTTGCTGAGGACCCGAGTTGGATTTCCAACACCAACCTTGGGTGGCTCACAACTGCCTGTAACTCCAGCTCCCGGGGATCCGATGCCTTCCCATGGACTCTGTAGATGTCCTCACTCCTGTGCCCACAAGCACTCAGATACACACAGAAACACATACAGACACAATTACAATAACAGTAAGTAATCTGAAGACAACAGAAAGGACTTGAAATCAGGAAGAATACGTCCTGTCTTCCTCACCTGTCTCATTGTGAATCACACATGAATCTATCTTGCTCATCCCTCTTCTTCCCCTTAGAAAGTTGTTTCTCATCTGCCCCATTTCCCCCTCTCCCCAAAGACAAGGTCTCACTGTATAGCACTGGCTGATGTAGAACTTTCTATATAGACCAGGGTGACCTTGAATTCATGGAGATCTGCCTGCCTGTTTCCTGAGTGCTGGGATTAAAGGCATGTACCACTACATGCAGCATCAAATCTGTAAATTGTAATATAATCAAGGACATAGGAAGCCAGTCACTTAGCAACATTGAGACAAAAAACAAAATGGTCATATGATGTAATGGACATGTGTTTCTTATTAATAAGTTTCCCTTTGGGGGACTACAGACAAGCAAGTCAGGCTATCTAACCTATGAACTAGACTCCTAAGGCATGGCAAGGACATTCCTCATAGTGCTCTCTCTCTCTCTCTCTCTCTCTCTCTCTCTCTCTCTCTCTCTCTCTCTTTAAAAAAAAAGTAAGGGGCTGAGGATGTGGATTAGTTGGTAAATGCTTGCTTAGCAAATACAAAGCCCTGAGTTCAATTCCCAGCACCAAATGAATCAGGCTGCAGTAATCCCAGTACTTAGGTAGAGACAGAAGGATTAGTGGTTCAAGTTATCCTTGGCTACATAGGGAGACTGAGGATAGCCTGGGCTACATGAGATCTGTCTCCAAAAGGAAAGAAAGGAAGGGAGGAAGGGAGAAAGGGAGGAAAGGAAAAAGGGAGGAAGGGAAAAAGGGAGGAAGGAAGGAAGAGAGGAAGGGAGGGTTAATAGCCAGTAAAAGTACTTCCTGTGAAAGTCTAAAACATGACTTTAATCCCTGGAACCCACAATGGAAGGAAAGAATCGACTCTCAAGAATTGTCTTCTGACTTCCATTTGTATGTTATGGCACAGAGCACTCCCAATCACACATACACCATAATAATAAAAAAATATTTTTGAGACAGAGTCTCTTTGTAGCCCCAGCTGGCCTGGAACTTGGTATGTAGACCAGGCTGACCTTGAACTCACAGAGATCCACCTGCCTCTGCCTCCCAAGTACTGGGACTAAAGGTGTGCACCTTCACGTCCTGCCATAATAAAATATTTTTAAAGGTAGAAATTAGCATGGTATCCTGTATTTTATCTTTAATTTTAGCATAAAAATAGCAAAACAAACAAATTATATTTTGAAAATTAAAACATGCCATGAATACCTTAGAACTCAGAAAAATAGTATGGTACTTCAAAAAATTAATTAACTACCTGAAATGCAGTTCGTGGCCATCCCAGGTGAGGTGGCAGCCGTGTCGAGTGGCAGGGATATTCCCGTCAGGCACTTCAGCACAGGACAGACAAGCAGTAGCTTAACTCTGTGTGAAGTTCCTGCAAAACCACGTGTACATCCACTAAGCTGATACTAAGTGTGACATCTCCAGCCTACTTTGCCCTCAGTGAGATTCTCAGAATTCCCATGGCTACTCCAGTGCCTGGAGACGCAACCGGGAAGGGGGGCGGGGAGATGGGACACGACACAAATTGTGGTTAAAATAAAAAAAAATTTTTTTCAAACCATTGGACTATGAAAACACATTGCTGATCCCTTCCAGGGTCTTGACCGGGCTCTATGCAAGGAAGTCCCCTGAAGTCTCTGCTTTGTAGGGACACCAATACATCCTAATGGTACCTCTGGGGGTGGGTGGTAGATGCAGGAGGTTGGAAGGTTCCTTCCAGTCCTTTTTCTAGGCTCTTGGCTTCCTCAAGTTCATCTTTATGTCTTTTTTTTTTTTTTCAATATCTTAGAGGGCTGATTTGGGTCAGTGTGTCATAGATGTCCGTGGTGGGTGAGGCCAGCTCCTCCTTTCTCCCTCCCTCCCTCCCTCCCTCCCTCCTCTCTTCCTCTTCCACCCTCCTTCTCCTATTCTGAAACAAGGTCTTACTGTGCTTTGCTGGCCTCAAACTCCTGATAGTCATCTTTTGGCCTGGAAAGTGCTGGGATTACAGGTGTATACTACCACGTCAAGCTCCTACTGACCTTATTTAATTTAGAAATTTGTTTTTGAGTGTATTGTTAAATACGATTCTTTTTTGTTTTAGTTCAGAAGGTTACCCAATTGTCATAAGATCAGTTATTTTAAAAAATGCATCTTAGCTCCGCTGATAGAAAGATTGTCTTTGCCATTAATACATTTAAATATCTTCTTTTTTGTTTTGTTTTTTTTGTTTGTTTGTTTGTTTTGGTCATTGTTTGCTTGTTTTCCGGTTTTGGAGACGAAGTCGTCTGTTCTGAACGGGCCTGCAGGCACATTCACTCCTACTCCAAAGTGAGGGTGTTTGTGAGGGGAAGAGTAGAAGACGTCAGCATAACTACCCTTGGACCTCATCAGCTTGTGGCTGTTAAGGGATGAAGGGGGCAGGTGCTGAGTATTCTCTGTGTACTTTTGACTTTTTCTGTCATTCTGTGCTTGAGAAGTTGACCTCAAAGGATTACCTCAACCCTACTTCCTTGCCATTTGGCTTCTGTTGGGTTTGGCCAGTTCTTGAAATTGGAAGACGGCTCCCTCCATGCTGGGCCACAGGTGGGCAGTGGCTGTGTGTCTTCACCTAAGCTGACAGCGTCCATTTTGTGGCCTTCTTCTAATAGCTCCAACTCTTGCTCAAGTCACCATTCTTCCCATTTCCCCTTCTGGCCTCCAGATGGTAAGAACTTCACTCTGGTAATAACCCCTAAAGCACTAAGTGTCCTACTGGTGTTCCCCATAAGAGATTGTTTACTGAGACAGTGTCTCATGCAGCCCAGGCTGGCCTCTGACCTGCTCTGCAGCTGAGGGATGATCCTGAAATTCTGATCCTCTTGCCTCTACCTCCCAAGTGTTGGATTACAGGCAGGAGCCACCCACCATGCTTGGCGAGATTCCTTCTTTAAACTTCCTTTGGGTATCCCCCCCCTTTTTTTTTGTCTTTTTGAGACAGGGTCTCCCTGTAGCCCCAGCTGTCCTGGAACTCACTATGTAGACCAGGCTGGCCTTGAACTCACAAACATCCTCCTGCCTCTGCCTCTCAAGTGCTAGGATTAAAGGCGTGCACCACTACGCCCGGCCTTGGGTATCCCTTTTGAGAACACTATGCTTCCTACCCAGGTGCCGACCCTTCTGGGGAAACCACCACATTCAGTTATGTATAGAAAAGTAACTGGTTCCCTGGGGAAGCCACCACATTCAGTGACCTACAGAGCAGTAACCGGTTCCCTTGGCTCTTGCCTCCATCTTTTGTTTGTAATAACCTTAGGATCTGACAATTCTGGGTGTCACTAGGAAGCCATTGCTGCTCTAATGGGAGTCTCCCCATACCCCCAACCTAATGATAGATGCTTAGGAACTATAGCAAAGTCTTGGAGATGCCTGTCTCTTTTCTGGGTTACTGTCACAGAAAGATTCCAGGCAGGGCCACCCAGTTCTAAAAGCTCCCTGCCCTATCCCCAGGAACCTGGATGGGTGTGGATCTGGGCTAGGTATTTGAGTGACAGAACTTATGAAGTTTTGGAGGGATAAGAATCTATCAGTGTCCAGTACAGGTCCCTCCTCTAATCATGATGATCTTTCTCTTTTGAGGCCTCTCATTTCTCATGCCAACAGATTCCTGGCAGGGCGAATTACCTGGTGCCAGACATGTCTAGATACCTGTCTAATTCTTGCTAGTATCCTTCTAATCTAGGTTAGGAAGATATATTTGGGATAGGTTTCAGGAGGTCTCCAGCACAAACAACTTTTAACTTACTGTTGTAGGTAAAGAATTAATGAACGTATTTAAATTGAAGCTGGGGAGGTACTTGGATCAAAAATTGTTAAGAGGGGGCTGGAGAGATGGTGCAGCAGTTAAGAGCACTGACTGTTCTTGCAGAGGACCTGGGCTCAATTCCCGGCACCCACATGATGGCTAACAATCATCCATGACTCCAGTTCCAGGGAATCCGATGCCTTCTGGCCTCTGTGGGCATTGCACGACATAGGTGCATTTATACACATTCAGGCAATACACTCATACACACTAAAAAAAAAAAAAAATTGTTAAGAGAGGTTGAGGATTCCCAGTTTACAACAGGACCGTTGTAAACTCAAGACCAGCCAGAACATATAGTGAGTTCTAGGCCAGTCAGCGCTATATAAAAAGAAAAAAAAAAATAGTTGAGTTTAGATTCTTGCTACCTCAGAGCCCACATTCTTGTTTGTCCTTGTCTGCCTGCCAGAGGGGCCCCATCAAGGCACTCTTCATGCTGTTCTTTTTCCCATGTAGTATCACTTCCTGAAATCACGGTTTCCCCTTTCCCCCAACCCCTCTACAATTCCCCCCACCCCCCTTTTTTTTTTTTTTTTTTTCTTCTTTTTGTAGTGCTGGGGATTGAACCCAAGGCCTCACATGCTAAATAAAGGCCAATGAGTTATGTCCCCTCCCTGTCTCCCTTTTTTCCTCCCTCCCTCCTTCCTCTCCTCCCTTCCTCTTTTTCTTTCTACATTCCACAGGACAAGGAGATACTGTACCCCCAGGGCCTGGCTCATAGCAAATAATAAAAAAATAGGTGTTGAAATTATTGAATGACTTCGGACTAAGTAATACATTAAGATGAGGAAGTACCAAGTGACCAAGAGATTTAGCGACCTGCTTGAGGGCTCACAGCTCATTGTTGACAAAGTGGGGTGATCTTCAGGCTGTCTGGTCAAATCAGCTGCATCCAGGTAGATGGATGAGGGAGCAGGAGTAGAGTAAGTTAGCAGAAAGAATGAGGAAAAGAGGGGACCTATGGGGCAGTATGGGACCTGTGGACTCAAACTGGAGAAGAGAGACAGGGTCTGGGAAAGAGAAATGACCACTTAGTAGGTGCTGGGTTCTTTTGCTTTGTTTTGTTTTATTTTTTGGCAGGGAGGGTCTTACTATGTAGCCCCAGGCCTGCCTCGCAAAACCATCCTCCTGCCTCTGCCTCTTGAGTGCTGGGATTAAAGGTGTACTACCATGCCTGGTGATACCAGGCTCTTTACCTGTGTGGTTTGACTTTAAACTCATGCTCTAAGACTATTTTAAACTATTTAAAAAAGTTATTTGTTATTGTTATTTTATGTGTATGGGTATATTGTCTGCATGCATATAAATGCACCTGTGTCATGCAATGCCCGCAGAGGCCAGAAGAGGGTCTGGCCCCCTGAAAATGGAGTTAGGACAATTGTTAGCCACCATGTGGGTGCTGGGAATCGAACTCAGGTCCTCTGCAAGAGCAGTCAGTGGTCTTCACCACTGAGCCATTCCTTCAGCCCCTATTATCCTAATATTTTTCAGCCTAGGCAATAGAGACACAGAGTTTAAGTAATTTGCTTTCTTTTATCCATTTATGAAGCATCTGCTCCTAAACTTGGGGTCTTCCTGCTCTCCACACACCCTCTTTGAATTTAGCATTAAACCTTGAGAACATCCACTGGGCTTGGGATCCACAGTTGGAAAAGGGCAAAAAGAATTATGCACTCATTCACGGGGGTGGGGAGAAGGTTGTGCAGTTGTGGCCTTGCTAGGGGAAACCGAAGCACAACTCTCATTCCCCTTGGAGTGTTCTACTTCAGTGTCCTGCCTCGGCCTCCTGAATGCTGGAACTGCCATACCTGCCAGCAAGAAGGCACAATTAGAGGTGGTAAGGGTGGGGAAAGGCAGGGCTCACCCTGAGGACCTATGACTTCAAGGCCTTTCAAGGCCCCTTAAGGCCCCTGAGAGGGGCAGGTTGGGGAGCCAGCCAGAGCAACACAGATTGCACAGATCACCTTTTCCTTTTCTGGATTCCGATCTAGGGAAAAGAATGAAAGGTGGGTGGGGCTTGACTGGCAAAGTCCAGTCTAGACTAGAAGTAGCTTGATGTTCAGTTGAAATCAGCTGCCCTTTGTCTCCAGGGGCATACTTGTGCCTGTCAAACTGTGACTTGGTTTGGAAAGTAAGTTCCCTGGAGGCTCCCAATGCAGACCCTGCCTTCTATCAGGCCCCTTCAGGCTACAAGGCTGTATAAGGTGTGCTTTGTGCTGAGGGTGCCTCAGGGCAGAAAGGGTTTCTAAGGTGGCCCCAGCCCAGGGCTAGTCTTGGACCACTGATGCCAAAGGCTGGCTGTGGCTGAGGGTGGATGGAGACTTGGGAGGTTATGTTACCAACCAGACCCTCCCTCTCACCGGCCCCTCACAACCTAACTCACTCCTGCTGGAAAAGGGCTCTCATAAACAACTCAAGTCTGGAAACTGGCAGCCAGTTCCCCCTTGCCGCTCCAGCGCTGGGGGGCTTCAGCAGGGTCTGGGCTGCGGGCCAGTCCCACGCTATCCTCAGACTTGAGTCGGGGGGCAGGAGTCAGTGCTGTTACCCTTTCCTTCCTGCTTGGTCTCCAGCCCAGAGTTTCTTCAAGCTCCAGCCTCCCTGGGCTCTCCACCCTGTTCTCCCTTAACCCTTTCCTCTAGCGAAAGAGGTGGCTGAGGTCCCTGTTCTCCAGGGGAGCTTAGGAAAAGCTGCGGGCAGGAGGGAGCTCTTCTTTCCTCCCCTTCCTTCCACCAGGGAAGGGGGAACTGGAAGGAAATTAACTTTGACTCCTGGGTTCTGGCTCTGGGCACAAAACTTGGGTGGAGGGCAGAGGCTTCCAGGACCCTCTCAGCCCGTCCTCCCCCTGCCCCCCTGCCGCCGGGTCTCCTCCCCCTTCCTCTCCCTTCGCTCGGCGCCCCTTTAAGCGACCCTGCAGACGGAGCGAGTTTATCCAAGGGGGCCTGGCTGAGTGGTGGAGGGGGAAGGGGAGGGGGGACGGGGCGGAGGAAGGGCGGCAGGAGCCCGGCCGGTCCCACCCCCAGCTACAAACCCAGGCAGGAAGAGCTCGTCGCGGGAGCAGCCTCGGAAAGAGACGGAGCTGGAGATCGGGAGGGCGGGTGCCAAGCTGCGGCGGGTGGGTCGCGATCCTGCAGGAAGGAGGCAGTGGCGGGGGGAGGGGGTGCGCCTCAGGGAGGAGGGGCGTGGCCTAGGCTGCTGGGGTCGGGGGCTGGGCGCCTCCACGCTGGGACCCGGGTGACACTTGTCTCCCGTTTTCCAGGGGCGAGAGGGTAGCCATGCTCTTGTCGGGGGGTAGACCCCCGGCGCAGGAATGGTTCATGGTGCAGACAAAATCGAAGCCCCGGGTGCACCGGCAGCGGCTGCAAGTGCAGCGCATCTTCAGGGTCAAGCTGAATGCCTTCCAGAGCCGTCCCGACACCCCCTACTTCTGGCTGCAGCTGGAGGGGCCCCGGGAGAACACGGGCAAGGCCAAGGTAAACACTTCTCCCCACTCCTAGCCGTCCCTTCTAGCCAGATCCCTGTCTCCCACTCCTGAGGAGACAGTGGTCCCAGAGGTCCCCAACTTGGATTCTGCAGTTTGGCCTTCAGGTACTGGGCCTTCCTTCCACACCTCTGGATCTACAGCCCTGGCTCCTTCCGTCTGGTTTCTTCTTTCTCTTCTGCCCCACCCGTCTCTTGCGTGTCACTTCTGTCTCTCAAGTGCACAGTGGAGAACCTCCACTGTGTGTGCCTCTCTCACGAGCCTTCTCTGGTCAGGCCTCAGCATTCAGAGCCCTGACTTAATATCTGTGGATGAATTTGGGGCTCTGCATTTCTGAGGCCTCTGCAACATGCATCTTTTTTTCTCCCTAAGACTCTGGAAGGCGCCATCCTTCTGCCTGTTTGAATACTGGACTGTGTGTGTGTGCATGTGTGTGTGTGTGCGTGTGTGTGTGTGTGTGTGTGTGGTGTGTCCAGTACTAGGACTGGGAGGAGAGAGCAAGGGCCTCCCTAAGTCCTCAGGGTTGGTGGGGGTTGAACCAGAACCCAGGACCCTGCCCCTTATTCGTTCAGCTCTCAAGCAGTCTTTCACAGAGGCTTGGGGTGTCATCTGCTCTGGAAGGCCCTAGCCTTGGGATGCCAGGAAATCTGGGAGGAGGACTGCTGGCTGTGAGATGAAAGGGCCTGCTGTGTGGGGCTGGACGTGTGGGGCCAGGTTACAGCCGGGGTCTCTTGCACTCAGCTGGCTTTTCTCACCAGCTTCCCGATGGTTCTCCCCTCTGGTTCTCAGCCTTACCCAGGTCTTCCCCTTCCTTCCGATTCTCTTATCTTTTCTTGTAGGAATTCTCTGGACTCCTGCCTTAGACCACTTTCCCTCAGACATACTTGTCTGCAGCTGGGGCTTTACCAGTATCGCAACTGGCCAGAGACCAGAGCAGGAGGTCAGGGAAATTCCTCCCTTAGCCCTTCCAGTGAGCTGCTGTATCTAGTTTTCCAGTTCTAACCGAAGTGCTGGGGGCAGGGAGTGGTGTCTGCTCAGAGAACAGATGTACAGGAGGCCCCTGGTTTCAGAGGTTAGGGTAGGGTAGGCTGACAAGAGTCTTTGGGGTTCTTTAGGTTTTGTATAGAGAAGCACCTTCCTTCCTAACTTTCTTCCTTCTTTCTTCTTTCTTGTGATGGGGACTGAGCCTTGTGCTGCACCGTGCTACCACCGAGCCACATCCCCTGCCCCCTGAGTAGTGCTGTTTGAGATGCCTTACTCCTCGAGGAGCCCTACTTCCGTGTTTCTTGCTTAATCCCAGGTCAGCTTTTTCCAGCTTCTCAATTCCGGCTTCTATGGTTGCCTCTTTGGGCATGGCTCTTCACACCCCAAGACTCTTACTCCAAGTCCTGCCAAATGAACCCAGTGGCTTTGTCCATTCCCTCTTCCACCCCCCCTTCTCTTGGAGAGAGGCATTGCTGAAAGAGGGAACATAGTTTGTAGGGATTCTGAGTAACTCCCTCTCTTATTACAGAAATGAACAGAAAGCAGAAGTTGGGGTTGGGGGTGGGCAGGAGAACAGGGGTGTGAGGAGAATAAAGTTTTGTTTCAGGGGTTAAGAGGTCTGGATTTGATACTGACATGCTGTCACCAAATTATGACCCAGATAGAGAGTGTGACAAGAGTTTGAGGTGGGGCCGGCTATTTTCCAAAGGGGAGACCTGGGTCAAATAATTGCCTCCTCTTGAGCCCTGGTCTTTGTCTGCAGAACAATACAATAGTACTCTTCTCGTGTAAGAGTTGTGAGGGTCAGCTGAAATAATTTGTGCTCAAATACATTTGCAAAATGTAGAGCACTATGAGGGACAGAAGTTAGGTGGATTCATTTATTTATTTATATTATTTATTTATTTTTGGTCTTTTTGAGACAGGGTCTCCCGTAGCCACAGCTGGCCTAGACTCCTTATAGAGACGAGGCTGGCCTCAAACTCACAGAGATCTGCCTGCCTCTACCTCCTGAGTGCTGGGATTAAAAGCCAGGGCCACCACACCCAACAGGTGTTGTTATTAAATAGCTGTATAATGGCTTGGTTGTCAGATGGAAGTTGGCCTGTCCTTGTATAACTGAGCTAGCCTTTTTGTCTCTTCTCCCAGTGTTGGGGAACGTTTTCCATGTAGAGGCGATGTGGCTGACTCCATTTCCAGCTGTAGGGATATTGGCTTCTGCATTTTGACAGTAACCTTCTGTACATAGGCCAGCTGGCATAGAGAATTTATGAAAAGTAGAGGTTGCTAGAGAGATGGAGGGATGGGTCTGGGATGGCTTGTTTTGGTTTGAGTGGAAGAGAGATACAGGAAGATACAGGCTCACTTAAAGAAAGGCATGGCTGTGTTTTTATATTACCTGTACTTGATTTTCCTGGAAAAAATCTCTGTTAAATGCAAGTGCCTTTAGGGTCTTCTGTAGTGGTAGGATTTAGAAAATATCAAAGATGTTGCTATATATCCTATCCCCAGGCAGCAAAACAAACTCTGGGGATGGGACATTGGCTTCTCTGAGTAAAATCAGCAAGTGAAGAGGGGAGTTGGTTAATTGTTCAAAAAGCCCAGGGATAAGCCCTGCTCCCGTTCTGCATGCCTTGGCAACTGTGTGAGAATGGGTTGGGTGGGTAGCAGAGAGGAGAGGTGGCATGTGTGCCTCGTTTGTTTTGGGAGATGATGGACAGAGGTGGTGGTGGAGCCCAAACACAGTGGCAGTGGGAGTGGCTTCTGGGCTTGGGTTCTGGAGCTCTGGCGTGGTTGTCAGACGGCACTTGGCCTTTCCTTGATACACAGTGCATAGAACCAGGGAAATTGATTGTGGTCAGGAGTGTGCTGACTTGGCTCTTACTGACCCATTGTTAAAAATTTAGGAACGTTGGAGCTGGAGCGATGGCTCAGTAGTTAAGAGCACTGGCTGCTCTTGCAGAGGACCCAGATTTGATTCCCAGCACCCACATGGTGGCTGACAACCATCCCTAACTTAACTCCAGTTCCAAGGAAATCCAACACCTTCTGACCTCTGTGGGCATTGTATGACAGGGGCTCACTTACACACATGCAGGCAATACACTCATTCACTAAAATAAAAATAAAACACTTAAAAAATTAGGAACGTTGCATGCTAGTGGAGGGATATTTATAGCCATGGTGGGAATATTTACACCATAGAAATTGGCAAAAGTAAATAAGGGTTGTACTCCTCCCCCATGAACTGATTATGAAATGTTTACCCGCATACCAAGTGTGTTGTAAACACTTAATCTCTCTTTTTTGTTTTCTTTTATCAAGTAATATACATTTTAAAAGTCTAATAATTTTTTAAAAGTTCACGAAGATAACGATCCTTCCCTGTCTTTCTTCAGTAACCCTTCTTCGTAGACATTTGCACTGACATTCATGAATCTCCACATTTCCAAAACACTGTGCAGATACTATCATCTTTTGATCAATTTTAGATGTTCTCTTATTTCTTCCTATTACTCCACGTGAGGACTTAGCACTCCTACGCCCTCCTCCCAAAGTTCTGTTAAGCCTGTGTTTAGTTTTTGCTTCATTATGCCTGTGCACATGTCATTCATGTATGAAGTGCACTAGGATTTTGGTTTCTTTTTACTTTTATGGTTTAATTGATGTTAAAAATTTCTTTTCAATTTGCTTGTTTTTCTTTGCACATATTGCTAATTCTTATACCTCTGCTAGTGTCTCAGTAAAATTTTCTACCTAAGGTAAGTAAATTATAAAAGGGAGGGGACTGGAGCGATGGGTCAGTGGTTAAGAGAACTGGCTGCTCTTGCAGAGGACCCAGGTTCAGTTCCCACACCCAAATGGTGGCTCACAACCAACCATAATTCCAGTTCCAAGGGATTTGACACCCCCTTCTGGCTTCTGTAGGCATCGCACACACATGGTGCACTTACATACATGCGTACAAAGAACTCATACACATAGAATAAAAATTAAAAGCAAATAAAAATAAAAGGGTTTATTTGGTCATTTGTCAGAGGTCAGGCCACTGTCACTTTTTGTTTGCTGTTTTGGGCCTGTGATGCTACAACATGATGTAGTGGAAACACATAGCAGAGGGGGTTGTACAGCATGTGATAGTGGGAGCATGTAGCAGAGGGGGTGGTACAGCATGTGATAGTGGGAGCACGTAGCAGAGGGGGTGGTACAACATGTCATAGTGGGAGCACGTAGCAGAGGGGGTGGTACAGCATGTGATAGTGGGAGCACGTAGCAGAGGGGGTGGTACAGCATGTCATAGTGGGAGCATGTAGCAGAGGGGTGGTACAGCATGTCATAGTGGGAGCACGTAGCAGAGGGGGTGGTACAGCATGTCCTAGTGGGAGCACGTAGCAGAGGGGGTGGTACAGCATGTCGTAGTGGGAGCACGTAGCAGAGGAGGTCCTCTCATTTCATGGTGGCTGTCAAACAAAGACATGAAAGCACTGGGATCCTTCCTGAGTGTCCACTGAAGGGCATGCCCCGGTGACCTATTGTTCCAGTAGACCCCATCTTTCAGAGATTCCACCATCTCCCAGTAGCATCCAGCTGAGGGCCTTTGGAGGACATTCCAGATCCAAACTCAAACAGTCAGTCTATGTGAGTAGGTGCTTTCTTGGTTCCATATTTTCCCTGGTAGATATTCCTCTTTTTGTGGTCAGTTACTTTGTAGGTCAACAACCTGCCGTGTTGAGACTTCAGCATACTATTCTCCTGGGCATACAGTTGCCTTTTTCTTTGTTATATTCTTTCTCTTTCTTGGATTGATGGAGCTCATCTATCAGTAGTTTCCTTCCCTCCCTTCTTCTCCCCCCCCCCTCCGCTGCCTCCACCGTCTCTTTGATAGGGTCTTGCTATGTAGGTGTAGTTCAGGCTAGACTCAAGCTGGTGTCTGACTCCCAATTTTCCTGCCTCAGTCTCCTGAGTAATTGGGATTACAGATGTGTGCCAAACAACTGGTTCCTGTCAGTCGTTCATCAAGTTAAAAAGATGGTGTCCTGGCAAAGGAAATGCAGAAGATTAACCTGCTTGTTTACTGAGTCATACTCAGTCTGAACTATTTGCCTTCAATGATGATAGCTGTAGTCAGTGGTCAATGACAGATGTTGAATAGATGAATGAATTCTAAGATTTCTCTTCATCTTGGAGATTGTTTTACTCTTATGTTGGATCTCTTTTCATGGTTTTCTTCCTTGTTTTGCTGGAAAATTGCTATGCAGTGGTGCTATGGTTTGAGTGTCCCCACTGAAGCTCATATTAAAATTTAATTGCTATTATAAGAGTACGAAGAGATATGCTGGGTGTGGTGATGCATGTCTTTGATCCCAGCACTTGGGAGGCAGAGGCAGGTGGATCTCTGTGAGTTCAAGGCCAGCCTGGTCTACTTAGCAAGTTTCGGGGCAGCTGGGGCTACAGGGACACTCCGTGTGCGATAGGGAGATTGAGAGAGAGAGAGAGAGAGAGAGAGAGAGAGAGAGAGAGAGAGGGCCCTGTGCTAACAATCATTCATAACTCCAGTTCCAGGGGACCTGACACCTTCTTCTGACCTCTCTGGGCACTGCATGACACAGGTGCACTTGCACACATGCAGGCAATACACTCACACACAAAAAATAATAAATAGAAACCCTTTAAAAAGAGATAATGGTCTTCTTTTTCTTTTTCTTTTCTTTCTTTCTTTTTTTTTTTTTTTTTTTTTTTTTTTTTTTGAGACAAGGTCTCCCTGTAGCCCCAGCTGGCCTGGATCTCACTATGTAGATTAGGCTGGCCTCAACTCACACAGCTCCTCCTGCCTCTGTCTCCCTAGTGCTAGGATTAAAGGTGTGCGCCACCATGCCCAGCTGAGATAATGGCTTTTAAGAGGTGGGTTATTCATCATGATATGGGTTTAAGTTTGGGCCCCTCCTACCTGTGTCGTTGTCTTGCATACCTGAGCAATGATGCTCTGGACTGATGCTGGTGTCATGTGCCTTCTCAGCCTCTAAACCATGAGCCAAATAAAATTCAGTTCAATGTAAATGAC
This sequence comes from Nannospalax galili, assembly GCF_000622305.1. Lineage (NCBI taxonomy): Eukaryota > Metazoa > Chordata > Mammalia > Rodentia > Spalacidae > Nannospalax > Nannospalax galili. The sequence continues at coordinate 182,497 of NW_008343597.1, read as the reverse complement.
CCAATATGTGATACTCTGTTATGACAGCAGAAAATAGATTAAGTGCTTTCCTAAACATTTTTTTTTCCAGGGCTTGTGTTCTACCACTGAGTAGCATGTCTAGCCCCTATTTCCTAGGTGCAAAGATGTGTTGTAATCTGCACATCTAGGTTGCATATCTGAAGGTCATTTGATTGGTAGTTTGGCTGGTATTGAGTGATGAAGGGGGAATGATTTTTTTGAGACAGGCTCTTTCATTGACCACAGAACTCGCCAGCAAGCCCTGGGATCCTCCTGTCCTGTAGGTGCCAGGGATCTGAACTCAGGTCCTCATGCTTGTACAGTAAGCATTTCATCCACTGATCCATCTCCCCAGCCCCGTTAAGATCTTTTTAAAGAAAGAGAAAAACTCCCTAGTGTGCCTCTTCAACTTTAAGATCTTATTTTCTTGTCATCGGAATGTGGGGAACAGGGGCTGAAAGACATTTGTTAAGGTGAGAGTTCTCTGCACCTGGCCAGATTTATTCTTGCTTGCTTTGGGTAGGAGAGGTTGGGATGCCCATCCGATTCTGTGCTGGTTGGTTTTGACTTGTTGAAAGGAGCCACCTCTGGGAAGGAGGTAAGCACAAGCATGTTCAGGGAAACATGTCCTGCATACCGAGTAGAGCCACTGATGTACTCTTCAAGATGGCTGCTAGAGATACAAAGTGCAATGTGTGTCTTTTAGTGGTACTGTCAGGAGAAAGGCTGATTGTCACAGATACGGATGTGGAAGGATGTGAGAGTGAACTCAGTCCACTTGGGCTGATACTTTAAGAGGGAGTGCTCCCAGGCTTACCTTGGTACGTGGAAGAAGCCAGCCTCTCTCGGGCTCTCTCCCTGCAAACATGAGAGCTTGGTTAGCCGGAGAGCCAGAGGCCTCCCTTCTGGTTAGACACAATGTATGTCTGTGGGGTGTTCCCCTGGACACTGGCCCAGCAACTTATCTTCTCTACTGGGTAACAGTTACCATGGTAACAAGCACCAGTTATGCTGGAGACCTTCTGGAGGGGATTAAGCCAGAATCTCACAGGATTACTGGAAGTCACTTTGCAGTTAGCCAGAGAGGTAGAAAGAACTCTGCTTTTAGTCAGGTAGACGTGGGCTGTAGGTTTGGTACAGACACTATTGAGCTGTATGTACTTGAGCAAACTTAGAAGTCTGCAGAATGGAAACAGCTTGTGCCAGGCACCACCCTAAGCACTTCTGATGTATTATTAGCTCCCTGATGCTTCAAGTAGCTTGATGAGGCAGGAAATGCCATTATTTCCAATTTACAGATGAGGAGGCATAGGTTGGAAGAGGGAATTAATAACTTGCCCCAGGCTGCCCAAGTTCCTGGCACATGGCTAGTACTTAGCATGGTGGCCCCTACCCCTTAGCTACCACCCAGTTCTGGAATGCCAAGGGAGTACTGGGCCCAAGAGTACCCAGCTTAACCTGCCATGTTATAGGTGAAGAGACTGATGGAAGTCCTGAGAAGGTGACAGATTTTTCCAAAATCCTAAAGAGGCCAAGTTGGAACTAGCACAAAGTCCCTTGACTCCAAACCTATATCTTTTCTCTTCTTTCCTCCAGGGTCTCTCCTCCATTGTCAGTATTCCCTGGAAAAAGGGGACAGGGACAGGAAGAGACTAGTTGGCCCTGGTGGAGTCAGTCATCAATGGGAGGCATGAACTTAGCAAGGGGCTGGCCTTTAACATAAAGAGGACAGAGCTGGGGCAGGCCACTAAGACTGGTTTTCTTTTGTTCTTTCCTCCGTGCCCAGGAGTATCTGAAAGGCCTGTGCAGCCCAGAGCTGTGGAAGGAGGTCCGATATCCACCGATCCTGCACTGCGCCTTCCTTGGGGCCCAGGGCTTGTTCCTAGACTGCCTCTGCTGGAGCACTCTGGCCTACTTGGTGCCTGGTCCCCCTGGTTCCCTGATGGTGGGTGGGCTGACTGAGTCGTTCACCATGACCCAGAACTGGCTAGAGGAGCTGGTGGCAAGGCTGCGCTGGGGCCCTGCACCTCTGCTCACCCCCCGGGGGGTTTGGGAGGCCGAGGTGACTCGGGCCTTTGGGGCCCTGGTGTGGATCCGTGGTGACCAGTACGCAGGAGACCTGTTGCAGCTGCCCCCAGCTGTCCAGGAGCTTTTGCTCAGTCTGGTGCGGGATGCTGCCGGCAAGGAAGACATCATAGAGTGGCTTGGCCACTTTGGCATCTCTGATGCCTGCTCCAACCCCGAGGTGCTGGTCTGCCCTCCCCAGCAACAAAAAGAAGGCTCAGACATAGTGACTCTAGGCGAAAACCCTGGACCCTTCCCAGAGATAGGAACCTTCCAGATTGGGGATTCAGAAAATTCAAAGACATTAACAAGCCTGGGAGCGACTGGGTCCCTGATCCCAGCCCAGAGCACTCAGCAGGAGACAGCATGCCAGCTGGCAAGGTAAGTTCTAGAGAGTTCTGGCTTCTCTGACCCTCCCCTGGTTCCCCTACCTTTTCAATAAACTTGGGCTTCCTCCAGGGTCCGTTCCAACAACCAACGTGATACGGACAGTGATCGAGAGGAAGGGCCCATCGTGCAAGCCACCAGCAACCAGGACTCTGCAAACCACACTCAAGCCCTGTTGCAGCAAAGGCAGGTACAGAGGATGGAAGATCGACTCTCTTTCCAAACGCCAGTGTCAGCCCTTGGTGTGTGTCCATCCTGGAAGGCCTGGGCCTCTGGGCCAACCTTTGGGCCCTTGTGGCCAGGGACTATTGCTGCAACTTTCTGGAAAATCAACGAACTGCATTCTCTCCACCTGGCCTGGCTCCTCTCCCAGGCTTGCTTCAATTTCCCCTTCTGGCAGAGGCCCCTGGGCCCCATTCAGCTGAAGCTGCCAGGGCAGAATCCTTTGCCCTTAAACCTGGAGTGGAAACAGAAGGAGCTGGCTCCTTTGCCCAGCATAGAAAGCCCAGCTTGTAGGCCAGAGGGGAAGCTGGGAGCAGAGAAAGCCCTAGAGAATTGCCCAAGGTCAGAAGGACCCCCAAAAGTCATGAGTTTATTGGTGGTCCCAAGGAATTGTGGTATAAAAGACAAGGTTAGCCCCAGACTTCCACAAGTAGGTCCATCTTTGACTTCTACACCCCAACTACAAGCTGGAGTTGAGCAGGGAGCACAAAGAAGTACGCTGTCAGATTGCAAAGGGCTGAAAAAGCAGGCCTCTGCGGCACCATCTGCAGAGCCTCGGAAACCCACAGCTCAAGGGAGGCCAGTGGCTCAAGGGGGGGTGATGGCCCAGTCAATACCTGAAGCTCAAACAGAGCCTGAAACTCTTAAAATGCCCATGGCCGCAGTAGAGCCCATAGCTGAAGGGCTGTCTGCAGCTCCCAAAGTGCCCTCAGGTCCAGCAAAACCAGCAGCTCCTGTGGTGTCCACAGCTCAAAAATCAGCTCTGAGTCAGCTTGGATTGGCATCGGCAGCTCACGGGGTACCCAGGACACCTCCAACTCCTACAACTCAGAAAATGCCTTCAGTGAGAACACCTGAGGGAACTCAGACTCCCAAAGCTCCAACGGGACCTGCAGCTAAAACAGGGTCTGCAGCTCCCCAGACATCTGCAACCCCCAAAGCACCTGCAGCTCCCCAGATACCTTTGACCCCCAAATCACCTGCATCTCCCCAGACACCTGTAACCCCCAAATCACCTGTAGCTCCCCAGATACCTGCGACCCCCAAATCACCAGCTCCCCAGACACCTGTGACCCCCAAACCACCTGCAGCTCCCCAGACACCTGTGACCCCCAAACCACCTGCAGCTCCCCAGACACATGTGACCTCCAAACCACCTGCAGCTCCCCAGACACCTGAGACCCCCAAACCACCTGCAGCTCCCCAAACACCTGTGACCCCCCCAAATCTCCAGCTCCCCAGACACCTGTGACCCCCAAACCACCTGCAGCTCCCCAGACACCTGAGACCCCCAAACCACCTGCAGCTCCCCAGACACCTGTGACCCCCAAATCACCCTCAGCCCCCCAGACACCTGTGACCCCCAAAGCACCCGCAGCCCCCCAGACACCTGTGACCCCCAAAGCACCTACAGCTCCCCAGACACCTGTGACCCCCAAAGCACCCGCAGCCCCCCAGACACCTGCGACCCCCAAAGCACCTACAGCCTCGAAAATCTCCAGAGCTTCCGGAACATCTGCAGCCCAGAAGATGTCTAAAGTTGCAGGGCCAACCTTGGATGTAGCAAAACTTCTGAGTGAGGTCCAGGCTTCATCAAAGAGTAGAGCAGCCTTGCCAAAGGGTCAAGGGAAGGCTGGAAGGCAGGGTCCTCAGTCCAGCAGCACCTTGGCCTCCAGCAGTAAGCACCCATTTCTGAAGGAGGGGATCCTTGGGGCCTGGGATGGGGCTCCGAGGCAGGAGAATAGCACAGTGACCAGCTTCCAGAGGTACCATGAGGCCTTGAATACACCCTTCGAGTTGAACTTGTCAGGCGAGCCCGGGAACCCGGGGCTGCGGAGAGTGGTCATTGATGGCAGCAGTGTGGCCATGGTGTGAGTAGACATGGGCTAGGGATGCTGGGGAGCTGGGCAGGCATTCCTTCCTGACTTCCACATAGGTGAAAGAAGATGGAGGGAAGCGGCACGTTGAGTGGCCACTGCATAGCAGATAGTGTGCATGACACTCTCACAGTAGCCCTGTCGTGTTTCTGTTCTCAGGTAGATGCCCATGGTCTGTGAGTCAGCTAGAGGTTTGCTTGGCCTTTGGGTTCAGATTCATCTGCTGCAAAGCCGATGCTCTCCCCGGGCCAGCTTTTAAACCTTTAGCCCAATTAGGAAGACCCAGCCCAGAGCCTGCCAGAAGCTTTTCGTGACCACACCCGCCCTTGTCCATGTTCGGTGCTTACTAGTAGAGGCATTAGCACAGAGACATGCAGGACTGCTTCATCTGTCACGTGGTAAAGTAGTTGTCTGTGCTGAACATGCTCTTAGCACCCGGTAGGTGGTTAGGGATTTTTGTTTTGTTTTTAAGTTTTAAATTGAGTTCTTTGAGACCAGACACTGCCTTTCTTCTTGTCTTGTCCTCGGTGTCACTGCACATACATGCACACACAGAGTCTGGAAGTTCCCTGCTTCCAGTGGTTGCTCACAGAGCACATGGATGTCCTTGGAGATGGACGGGAAGGAAGAGGGTGTTGCTGGCGTCTTTAGTCCTGAAGCTGCAACTTGGGCCTCGCCTGCTTGTGCCACAGGGCTAAGGGTGGAGATGGTAAAGTGAGGCTTGGGGCTGTTCCGCCTGCTTCAGGAAGATACTCCCCCACTTCCACCATCACAGGCACGGGCTCCAACACTTCTTCTCCTGCCGAGGCATTGCCATGGCAGTGCAGTATTTCTGGAATCGGGGACACCGAGAGGTCACTGTGTTTGTACCCACTTGGCAGCTGAAGAAGAACCGGCGGGTGAGAGGTGAGATGCCCACTGCCACCCAGTCCTTCCAGTGTCACCAGGGGTTTCTTCTGCCTGTTCTTCCACCACCTCACTGTGGCTTTTCCCAGTACCCTCTGACCATCTGTCTTCTTTTTACCTCCAGAGAGCCACTTTCTGACCAAGCTCCACTCATTCAAGATGCTTTCAATCACCCCCTCCCAGCTGGAGAATGGCAGGAAGATCACCACTTATGATTACAGGTGTGCTGCTGCTCCCCAGGGGCTCAGGGTGGTCCTGGTTGGGGCAGAGTCCCACCCCATCTTCCCTGGGAAAATGGAGATAAATGTGTCAGGGGGTCATATCTGAGAGGAGAGGGTGGGGCACAAGTGAGGGGGGGAGCTGAGGGTTGGCTTCTCAAGCCAAGGTCACTGGCATCTTTGGTACTTGCTTCCCTGAGTTAACTGGCTTTCCTCCTCCATGGCCTATGGGCCCAAACCCATTGCATTGGACTGCTTGAGCTTTGCGCTGCGAGCATCAGAAGTATCCTATGCTTTTGGGTGCCACCTTGGGTTAAAGTTAATGCCTTAAGGAATGCCTTCAGTTTTTTCCTCCCCCAAGTTCTGGTGCTGGGAGGAGGTATGCATGTGATTCTATGTAGATGGATCCCCCGGCAAGGCTCTAGAAAATGGAGTTAAATTGACCTTGTCTGCCTGAACCCTGAATGCCTCTTGGCTTGTCAGTTCTCAGCACCCACTGAGCATGGCTGTAGTACAAGTGTGCCTAGGGGAGTCTGTGTCCCTGCCTCTACTGGGGCAAGGAAATAAGGCCCTGCCATAGTTACTGGTCCTAGGCCAGATGCTCAGCAGACAGTTCTTGGCTACACTTAGGCATCTCCCAGACTGGATAGGGAGAAATTCTCTTTCTTCCCCACACTCCCCAAGACCTGGAATCCACCCAGCCTTTGGGCCTGTGAAGGGCTTGGCAGGGTCACTCAAGCATCCCACCTTTCAGAGATGGCTGTGGGTTAGCTCTTCAAGTACTCTAAATTCAGGCCTGGATTTGAGGGAAGATGTCTTTTCTGCAGAAGGCCCCTCTGCTGGGCACTTGTGGAACAGCGTGTGAAAATCCCAGGGGCTACAGGTAGCTTTCTTTTCCTAGCCACAGCTCTCCTTAGAAGGAAGGGGATCCTTAGAAAAGTGGTTTATATGACTACGTATATGTGAATGTACATCCTGACATGAATATGAGGACTGTACCTTGGAGAATATTGTGTGCTGACAGGCACTGAATTAGATACTTAAATGCATTAAAAGTATCACCTCAGGCCAGACACTGTGGCACCTACCTTTGATCCCAGCACTAAGAAGACTGGGAGATCTCTATAAGGTAGAGACCAGCCTGGTCCAGGTAGTGAGTTCCAGGCCAACTGGGGCTACAGGGAGACCTGTCTCTAAAAACAAAAACAAAGCAAAAAGGTATCACTTCAGCTTAATCTTTACAGCAATGTGGAGTGGATAGTTTATGTGACCCAGTGACTGAATTCTGTGTTGTGTATGCCTGTGTGTATGAAAGGGGTATGGACTTGTATACACAGTTGAGGTCTGTGGATCCATGTCCACCCTCTGGGGCCTACTGAGATCTCAGAGGCCACATGGAGGAGAGGATGTGCTGCGGGCCCTGGCTTGATGACAAAGGGCAGAGATTTTATCGACTCATCTCGCTGTGGAGCTCTAGTTCATCTTCTAGAGTCAGAAAGTGAGAGGGCAAGTTACTGGGTGGTTAGTGGTTTCCTTTTCCCTTGCAGGTTCATGGTAAAGCTGGCGGAGGAGACAGATGGAGTAATCGTCACTAATGAGCAGATTCATATCCTAATGAATAATTCCAAGAAACTGATGGTGAAGGATCGGTGAGGCATTTCTAAGGGCTCGAGCTACGGCTTCCTAATAATCAGGCAGAATGTGGCAGGGAAGATGTTGGGGACTTAGAGTAGGGCTCACTAATACCTTCTAGGAAATGGGTGTCTCAGACCCTGTGGAAGCACCAGGCAGCAACAGGCCCGGGCCAAATCAAGGACTGACCTATGACCTTGCCCTTTTCTCCTGTGGGTCCAGCCTGCTGCCCTTCACCTTTGCTGGGAATCTCTTCATGGTACCAGATGACCCCCTGGGCCGTGATGGCCCCACCTTGGATGAATTTCTGAGGAAACCAAACAGGTAATAATAGGTCAGGCCTCCCCTACCTCCCAGATCCTCCTGGGAGTACTTCCACCTCATATTGGTGCTGCTATCTATTTACATTGCTTTCAATATCTTTACAAACATGCATTAAGATACACTTCCATGACTTGCATTTGTGCTTAACATTTTATTATTGTTTTTAGATATATGCCATGCAAATTCATGTAGAGCCCTTGAGCAGCCATGCAGTATTCCATTATGTGGGTATCCACCCAGCAGGTGTGTCTGCTCTCTGGCTGGGCCATTGGGCCATTTCTACTTTATGCTGCTGCTGTGATATACCAGCAAGTAGCCTCGCTCTCAGTTCACCGTGTCCACAAGAGCTGTGTCTACAGTATATGCTGTCATGTCAATTGTCTCCTTTGATCCTCACAACTTTGAGTTAGAGGTAAATGACACTTCATAGATGAGGAATCTGAGGTTTAAGTGACTTTTCGAAGGTCACGCTGGCCGAACTGGTTTGTAGTAACTCAGCCTCTGGCCTTTCCATGATCCGAACCACTTTTGGTGCCCACCTTCTGTTGTCCTGGGCCAGCAGGGCATCTTGGTTGGGACCTCGGGACAGGCTACTGGTTCCTGATCCAGGTTCCCTAGTTCCATTTCACCAGTTTGTGGGGATGAGACTGAGGCTTGACTGCTGTGTGTCAGGTTTTCCTTCTTGTGTTGACCTTCCCCTGGAGTGTTTGTCCTGGGGTCAGAGTACAAGTTGCCACTCATCCTCTATCAAACCATCCACTCAAAACTAGTTTAAATGTGGCTTGGTCACTGTCTTCGTTTTGTTTCCTGTTGTTGTGATAAAACACCCTGACAAAGCAAGTTCTGGGAGAAAGAGTTTATTTTGGGCCCACGATTCCAGGTGGGGAAGTCGCAGCAGCAGGAGCTTGAGAGCTAGTCCTCTCATGGATGTAGTCAGAAGAGAGAAACAGATGCGTGCATGCTAGGGCTCAGCTCACTTTCTCCATTTTATGCAACCCAGAATCCTCTGCCTAGGGAATGATGCCACCCACAGTGGATGGGTCTTTCCACTTCAGTGAAATCAAGATAATCCCCCATAGACATGCCCAGAGGCCAACCTGATCTAGACAGTCCCTCACTGAGATTCCCTTCACACATGATTCTAGAGTGTCAAGTTGACAGGTAAAACTGGCCATCATAGTCAGTGATGTTTTGGTTTGACAAACCTTCCAAGGACAGGAGAGTCCTTGTTGAAATTCTGTGGAATGGGGAGAGCAAGTATTTGTGAGCTAGGGCCTGACTGACCCATGCCAGGTAGGAGGGGCACTTAGAAATGGAGTGAGGCTCTGAGGGGCAACTCTATGTGGCTTTCACTTTGGATGACCTGTGGGGGTGTGCCTGTCTCCTCTCCTTTTACCTGTTTTGGTATAGGTTGGATATGGATATTGGAAATTTCTTGAAGGTGTGGAAGACCCTTCCTCCCAAATCAGCCAGGATCTCAGAGTTGAGTGATGATGCTGACCCTGAGTCTTTGATGGATCTACAGAATGTGGAAGAAGTCGAGGAGGAGAGGGAGAAAAGCCTGGAAGAGGAGCCGTGGGAGGAGCCAGGCTTGCCAAAGCTGGCTGAGGAACATGACCTTGACTCTTGCCTGGCGTCACTGTTTGGAGCCAAGTGCCCTTCCTTTTCTGAGGAAATCCTCCGATGCCTCAGCCTCCATGACCCCTCCGAGGGGGCTTTAGACATTGACCTCCTACCAGGGGTATCCTCTCCTTACATGGATGACCCCTGGGATGGGAAGGCTCCTTGCCAGCAGGTTCTTGCCCAGCTGGCCCAGCTGACTATCCCCAGCAACTTCACCGCACTCTCCTTCTTCGTGGGCTTTATGGATTCCCACCGGGATGTTATTCCTGACTATGAAGTCCTTGTGGGCCCCCTGCACAGCCTTCTCAAGCAGAAGCCAGACTGGCAGTGGGAACGGGAACATGAGAAGGCCTTCCTGGCCCTGAAGCGAGCCCTGGTGTCTGTCCTCTGCCTGTCAACTCCCAATTCCCAGCTGCCGTTTCACTTAGAGGTGACTGTCAGCCAAGTGGCACTAACGGCCATCCTCCACCAGGAGCACTCAGGAAGGAAGCACCCCATTGCTTATACCTCGAAGCCCCTCCTCCCCGATGAGGACAGTGAGGGCCCCCAGTCAGGCGGGGATAGCCCCTACGCTGTGGCTTGGGCCCTCAAACATTTTTCCCGCTGCATCGGAGATAGCCCTGTGGTCCTAGGCCTTTCCTATGCCTCCCGGACCACTGTGGACTCTGAGGCACTGGAAAGCTGTAGTGTTTCCAAAGCGTGGTTGATTCGATGGTCTCTCTTGGTACAGGACAAAGGCAAGAGGGACCTGGAATTGACCCTTCTGCAGGGCCTGCTGGGGGAAAACCAGCTGCTGACACCTGCTTCCTCCATGCCGCGTTTCTTTCAGGTTCTGCCTCCTTTTTCTGACCTGTCCAGTTTTGTCTGCATCCACATGTCTGGCTATTGCTTCTACAGCGAGGATGAGTGGTGTGCTGGCTTTGGTCTCTATGTCCTGTCTCCCACCAGCCCCCCTGTCTCCCTTTCCTTCTCCTGCTCCCCTCCCACTCCCACCTATGCCCATCTGGCAGCTGTGGCCTGTGGCCTGGAGCGCTTTGGTCAGTCCCACCTCCCAGTGGTTTTCCTTACCCACTGCACCTGGATCTTCAGCCTCCTCTGGGAGCTCCTGCCCCTCTGGAAAGCCCGGGGTTTCCTCTCTGCTGATGGGGCTTCACTACCTCACCCCAGCTTGCTCTCTTACATTCTATCTCTCACCTCTAGCTCTTCCTCCCTTCCCTTTATCTTCCGAACCTCTTATCGGGGCTCTCTGTTTGCTGTGACAGTGGATAATCTAGCCAAGCAGGGTGCCCAAGGGGGTGGGCAGTGGTGGAATTTGCCTAAGGATGTGCCAGTTCCAGTAGTAACTCCCTGTCCTAAGGGCAGGAAGCCCAACTTGCTGGCCTTACAGCTGAGTGACAGCACCTTGGCTGATATCATTGGCAAACTAAAGGCAGGGCAGAAATTAACTGGCTCTTCCCCTTTCAGTTCTGCCTTTAACTCACTTAGCCTTGACAAAGAAAGTGGCCTCCTTATGTTCAAGGGAGAAAAAAAACCTAGGGTCTGGGTAGTTCCAAGGCAACTCCGGAGAGATCTGATTTTCTCTGTGCATGACATCCCCTTTGGAGGCCACCAGAGGCCAGAGGAGACCTACAGGAAGTTGCGGCTGCTGGGCTGGTGGCCTGGGATGCAGGAGCATGTGAAAGACTACTGCAGGAGCTGCTTGTTTTGCATCCCCCGGAACCTCGTAGGCAGTGAGTTAAAGGTTATCGAGTCCCCGTGGCCGCTCAGGTCAACTGCTCCCTGGGCAAATCTTCAGATCGAGGTGGTAGGTCCAGTCACAGTAAGTGAGGAGGGCCATAAGCATGTGCTCATTGTGGCTGACCCCAACACCCGCTGGGTGGAGGCTTTCCCTCTGAAGCTCTATACGCACATGGCTGTGGCCCAGGTGCTGCTGCAGCATGTGTTTGCAAGATGGGGTGTTCCCGTGAGGCTGGAGGCAGCCCAGGGCCCCCAGTTTGCCCGACATGTCCTGGTGAGCTGTGGGCTAGCCCTAGGAGCCCAGGTGGCCACATTAAGTAGGGACCTCCAGTTCCCTTGTCTGATGAGCTCAGACGCCTACTGGGAATTCAAGAGGGCCCTGAAGGAGTTTATCTTCCTGCACGGTAAGAAGTGGGCGGCTTCACTGCCCTTGCTGCACCTGGCTTTTAGGGCCTCTTTCACAGAGGCCACACCATGCCAGGTCCTGACTGGGGGTGAGGTGAGGCTGCCAGAGCCCTTGTGGTGGGAGATGAGCAGTGCTAACATTGAAGGGCTCAAGATGGATGTGTTCTTGCTGCAGCTGATTCGGGAGCTGCTGGAGCTCCACTGGAGGGTGGCTGAAAAGGCAAGTGAAAAGGCGCAGAACAGGCGTCTCAAGCGGGAGAGTCAGGAGAAGGAGTGGAACGTGGGGGACCAGGTCCTCTTGTTGTCCCTCCCCAGGAATGGCAGCAGTGCCAAATGGGTGGGTCCTTTTTATATTGGGGACCGGTTGAGCCTATCGCTCTATAGGGTGTGGGGCTTCCCGACCCCAGAGAAGTTGGGGTGTGTCTATCCTAGCAGTCTGATGAAGACCTTTGCCAAGAGTGGCACACCCCTGTCCCTCAAGGTCTTGGAGCAATGAACTAGAGCAGTGGGAAAACTACTGTCCCAGAGGTCCTGGGTTGCTGCTGCTAGGCTACCCCTGTTGCAAATGTGCTCTCAGCTCTTTGGGGGCCCTCACTGTGCCTTTTGTGGAGAAGTTACTTCATGAAGCTTTGCTGAATTGCCTTGACTTAAGGATGTTGTCTTTATGGAAATATCCCCAGCTTGGGGTATTAGGAGAATTTGCCAAAGGTTGTTATAGATGACTCAGGCAGTTTCACACTGGGGAGTAGAAAGTCCCCTTTCTAAAAGTAGGCCGGACTCAGAGCCATTTTCTGCAAATGCCCCCCTCTGCCTTCACACACGTACAGGTGTGTGGTGGTGTGCGCACTTCCCCTCCCCCATATCTTATACCTGCTGTCTTAACCATTAAATATGTGGCTTTTTGGACCTCACAATTGGAACCACAGTTGTGGTTCTCTCCCAAACAGAAACCTCAAATTTGGGTGCTCCCCTGCCAACTGTGCATTTGGGGGACCTTTGCCCTTGGAGTTTTCACTGGCGCAGATCCGTTTCAGTAGTGGGAGTCAGAGGCCCCCCATTCTCATGGTCAGCTTCCTTGGCCAGGCTCTGCCTTCTCAGCTGTCAAGGAAGTATTGTAGAGTATCTTGTGCCTTGAGGACAGTGGCTCTGGGTGGAGGTGACCTGTCATAAGCCACCTACCCACATGTCAGCACGGGAAAGGGAGGGGTGGAGGGGGATGACTTGGGCTACCTCATTTGATTCCAGCCAATGGAGATGATTCTTGACCCGTGCTGTGACGGTGTTCACGTCACAGGAATCAAAGACCTTGATGCTAAGTGTGGAGTCTCTACTGGAGCTGCTTCTACTAGGACAAGGGGCGTCCACACTCTGCTTCAAGGGGCAGGGGTGTGTATGACACGGCTGGTTTGCACACAGCCAAGTGCTGGGTGGCTTTACCTCGTACCCCTCACCCCCTCTCAGTCCCCACAGCTGTCCCTTTTACCTGCACTCTACCTGCCTCCTTAGACTCTATGGATCATGTAACGGCTCTGTCCTTATCACCCCCAGTCCTCTGGATCTGCCTTCTGTGTAGAGCGCCCTCAGAGCCAGCTGCGTGGGTGCGAGTACTTCTACGCGGCCTTCTGAATTTTTGCTCAGCCAAACAGCCGTCTGCAGAGGAGGGGCCGCACCGTACCCCTCTGGCTTTGTCTCCAAATACCTTCACTTCTTTGAAGCTGAGCCAGTTTTCTGGCCTAGCACTGGTTGCCAAAACACTTGACATTGCAGAGCACTACAGCCAGAGAACTTGTCACCAAGTCCAACTTGCTTGTTTCATAGTGGGGAAAGAGGACCAGAAATGGAAAATTACCTGACCAACGTCATAAAGCTAGTTGGTGGCTGGGGCCAGGATGAAGCTTCCTGATTCCGAGTTCACCATGAAAAGGGTCTGGCGACAGGTTCAAGCAAGAGAATCCCTCGAAATTCTATACTTACATTCCCTTTGACCCCCCATTTCCCAACTTGTGTAGACAGACTACTGGGTATTGTTCTTCGTCCAGTTCCAGTTGGTAGCCTTGCCCAGGAGTGAAGGCTGGGGCTAGCTGGGAAGCCGAAGGGTTTGCTGTGGGGATTTTGGCAGGTATGCTGCTTTCTCACCCTTGCTTTTTCTCTCCTCCTCCAGTGTATATCTAACCTCCCTCTCCCACCCCAGCTGTACTCATTGACCCTCTTCCTGTTAACTGCAGTTTTGATCCTATAGCTTTCAAGTGATTCTTTTTCATTTTATTTTTCAATAAATCGATTGAAATGGAACCAATGTTCAATCCTTTTCTTTGTTTCAACTTCAGAATTGGGGGATAAGGAGAGTAGGGAAGCCATGAGGTGTGGCTGTTGTACCTCCCGGGCAGTGTACAGACTTCAAGGGTAGTGCTTTTCCAGATCACCTGTTCAAGCTCTTAGTGTGCACATGTGGAGGCTGGAGTGCAGAGGGTGGCATGCTTATGCTCCAGGGCTGACTCGCCCCAGTGCTGGGACGAGAGCCCAGGCTGGTGCTCTTCCAGGCCAGGTCCTGGAGGTGGCAGGGTAGAGGTGAAGATAAAAGGTACTTGGCTGGTGAGAATGGCATTAGTGCTGAGCCCTCTAACATGGACGGCCCCTAAACCAAATAGGACATGTATGTCATCTGTTTCTTCAGGTCTCATCTTCCTCATCTGTACAATACAGGACAATAGTAATTCCTGGAATCTGGGATGATGTGAAGAGAATAATCTGTGTGAATGGGGTAGCATGCTGATGGGCGCTGAGCAAGTGTTCACCACATGCTAGTCAACGCTGCTCCTTTTTTGCACTTGGAGTCCTTACTCTCCCCCCTCAAACTCAGAGAGCTTCTTATTCCTGGTTAACCTTCCTGAACTCGGGCTTTGGCTTTTTGCTGCCTTTCCCACCTTCCCAGATTTCTGCTGGTGCTGGCACGGGTATGGAGTGGCGTGGCAAAGTATCAGTTCGCGTGTCACCACCATTTGTTTGACATTTAAAGTAAACCTACTATGTGTCAGGTTCTGTCTAGGTATGGAGCAGAAAGTAGGTAGTGTGACTGACGTGGTCTCTGCCCCACTGGAGTCCATAGTCAAGTGGAGGAGAAAGCCCACTGAACACAGTACAGTGTGATAAGAGGGACAGGAGGCATAAGAGCCCATGGCACAGGGTCCTGGACTCATAACCTGTGTGCCATTTAGAAAGGCCATCTCAGAGCCCCTTCTCCAAAAGCAATACCTCCACTCTTCATACAGGCCAGAGAGGAGAGATTCAATGCTAGAATGGAAGGCTGATTGGAAAGCTGGTCAGTCAAATCTCTTTACTTTCTATCCTAGATGGGTTGAAGCAATGATCAACTCTTACCTACACTGACTTTTAAGAATTTTCCTTGCTTCTGGGTGCTTTACAAGGTCTTTGCAGAGATTTGAGACTTCAGTATGTAGACTGTCCCTTCACCTAATGCAAACCATAGAGACCTCCTGTGCCAGTGTTAAAACACACATAAACATCTGTGAGTTTGGGACCACCTAGGCTTGCTGTACCATACTAAACCCTTGCATTTAGCATAAAAGTGAACATACGTGGAAGACAGAAACACTGTGAAAACAGGTAAAGGGTCATCAGAGCATGAAACAGCTCATCTGCTTTTGGAGATTGCCCAAGAATCCCTGGGATCCACATAGTCCTCCAACTGTTTACTAATTCATATATTAATACCTCATATGTATTTACTTGCCAGGCCCTCTTCTAAATGCTTTCCAAACCTGTGGGGGCAGACACAATATCTCCATTTTACAGACGAATAAGATGAGGTACAGAGAGGTGAAGTCACTCACTGAAGGTCATATGCAGCTAAATGGAAAGGCTGAGTCTGAATGCTTCTTCCTAGATGGCCTGGGGAAGTGTTATGCTTGCTACCTCTTATGTGAGCCTGTTTACTTTGTTGTTAGAGCTATTCCCCATCCCTTAACCTATGTCCTCTCCATCTTTTATTAGTTCATTATATAGTGTCAGTTAAGATTTCTCCATTTCTGGGCTGGAGAGATGGCTGAGCAATTAAGAGCACTGGCTGTTCTTGCCAAAGACCCGGGTTCAAATCCCAGCACCCACATGGCAGCTAACAACACTTCCAGGGAATCTGATGCCCTTTTCTGACCTCTGTGGGCACTGCATGACATGGGTACACTTATATACATGCAGGCCATAACACTCAAATACATAAAAATAAAAATAAATAAATAATGTTTAAAAAAGAATTTAAAAGATTTATCCATTTCAGTTTGGTCCAGATTAATAGGCTTCACAATCTAAAGCATGCTGATTTTCTCTGTTGGGTGCAAGAACAAGTTTCTTGGTTTTATTAAGTTTTGACTTCAATCTCATACTTTCTTTTTCTAAGGACTGTCATTTAAGAGGTGCAGTTTCTTAGGTCTTCACATTCTTGCAGATGATGAAAGATGAAGTGGTGGAGCCAGTGACAGCTGGATTATAAAACGTCTCACACAACATGTTAAGAATTACACATTCCGTTTCAAGGCCCACTGGGAGCTTTTAAAGGGCTTTAGGCAGCACAGTTCATTTAGTGAGAGCACTATTGCAATTCCCAAGGGAGAAAGTGCTGGAGATTTTGGAGAACTGGAGGCGGTGTGGGGGTTAGGGATGGTGGTTAGGAGGCTTCTATCCAAACTAGAGATTCCTTGGGCTAGGTGGATATGAACGACTGGCTGTGGTGGGTGAAAGTTCCAGGTACAAAGAGAACAAGGAAGGGAGAAAAGATTTAGTCAGTAAAGTCTGTAAGTTCATGTTTCAACAAGTTGACTCTAGATGGAATGTGTGAGTCTATTTAGAAGGAGCTACTTGTTCAGAAGGCATAAAAATGGGGAAATTGCCAGCACATGGCTGGACATTTGTTAAGACCAAAGAAATTCTGGGATAGAATCTTGAGAAGAACAACATTTAAGAAAGGACGAGCTAGGCATGGCGGTGCGCACCTGAAATCTGAGCAACACAGGAAGCTGAGGCAGGAGGACTGCTGAGTTAGGGGTCAGCCTAGGCTACAGAGTAAGACCCCTGCCTCAAAACAAAGAAAGAAAGAGAGAAGCGGTGGAAGAGTCTAAAAGAGGATCTGAGACACAGGTAGAGGGATGTAGGGGAAGCCCACCTAGAGTGCGACGGGTAGTTAGGAGGGCATGGACAATAGGGCCCAACTGTCCCAATGTTAGGGACAGCTTGTGGCAGGAGGATTAGGAGGTGTCTGGGGATACTAGTGACATGGAAGTGTGGGTGACTGGCTAGGGGAGTGTGGGTGGACCAGCGGAGGCTAGAGTTTACCAGTGACTAACAGGCAAGAAACTGATAGCCACAGACGTTTATAATACTTAGGCCTGAGAAGAGGTGAGTCAATGCCTAGCAGCCGCAAGGTGTTCACAGTTGAGGATGACCACCTGGGTCACAGCTGCTTCCTTACCTGACTTTTTTTTTTTTTAAATATGTTTTGTTTATTTATTTAATGTGTATGAATGTGTTGCCTGTATGTATGTAACTGCACCTGTGTTGTACAATGTCTGTGGAGGTCAGAAAAGGGTGTCAGATTGCCTGGAACTGGAGTCACAGGTGGTTTTAGCTGCCATATGGGTGCTGGGATTTGAATCCTGGTCTTCTGCAAGAGCAGCCAGTGCTCTTAACCCCTGAGTCATCTCTCCTACCCTCTTTTTTTTGGTCTTTTTGAGACACGGTCTCCCTGTAGCCCCAGCTGTCCTGGAACTCACTATGTAGACCAGGCTGCCCTTGAACTCACAGAGATCCGCCTGTCTCTGTCTCCCGAGTGCTGGGATTAAAGGCTTGTGCCACCATGCCCGGCTTCCTACCCTCTTTTTATCTTTAAATTTTTTTTCCAATTTATTTATTTATTTTTATTTAGAGTGTTTGCCTGCATGTATGTAAGTGCACCCGTGCCATGCAATGCTCAAGGAGGCCAGAGAGGGCATTGGATCTCCTGGAACTGGAGTTAGGGACAGTTGTTAGCTGCCATGTGGGTGCTGGGAACTTCAGGTCCTTTGGAAGAGCAGCCAGTGCTCTTAACTGCTGAGCCATCTCTCCTGCCTCCTCTTTTTCTCTTTTAGGTTTAAGAAACTCAAGTTCTTAAACCTAATCACTGAAGGGAAGGAGTAGAGGAGAGCAAAAAACTAGGCAATGCTCAGAGAGAAAATGGGGTCTATGGCTAGTGGATAGTCATCTTGACAGGTGGCAAAGTCAGCACTGACTGAAAGACACAGGAGGAGATGGGGAAGGCCCCGTGTGGGTCTGGTGAGGGCCTTCTGCCTGGTGTCTGCATCTCAGGGCACACTTGAGGCTATCTGCTGACAGTGGGGGGTGAGGAAGGTGGCACCAGATCTTGAAGATGACAACAGAATGCTGCAGTTGGATTCTGGGGAGGGGGAAGAGGGGAGCTGGTAATGTATTGCGGGGGCGGGTCTGCCCCGGCCCCCCCCCCCCCCCCCGGCCGTGGTGTGTGCGGGCACCCTGGGGTCTCTGTCACACCTGGCTAGCGCGCCTGGGCTCCTGGGCGCACTCACTCTGTGAGGGAGCTCGCCTGGGCTCCCGGGCGCACTCACTCTGGATGTGGCCCAGGGTCAGGTGTGCGTGCATTCTCCCGCGGTGGTTCTGGTCCCGCTGGCTAGCCGCTGCGAAGACTTCTCTGATGCTGGCTGTAGCTGATAGCTACACACTTCTCTAGAGCGGAGAGCTTCCTCTGCTACTAGAGTATTATCTAGTCGGGATCCCGCCTCTATTACACCCTTGTGCCCTTCCTCAGGATTGCGGAGTTCTGGCCAGTGAACTCCACAGGGAAGAGGCATGGAGAGAGTGCTGCTCTCCGGCGAGATCAGGTCTTGGGTAGTAAGACACAGGACTCAAGGCACTGCTTAGTCTGTGTTTACTGCTTTATTGTATCTCTGCTCCTTGCTGTCCAGCTCTCTGCTGATCCAGCTTTCTGGGGCCCAATCTCTGGGACTCAGTCTCTGACCCGATCTCCCACTATTAAGAGGAGACTAGCATATTTATATACCATGGGGGTAGTGGTAAAAGCTTTTAGATACTTTGTGAGATATTCTATTTACATGTGGAAGTGGGTTTCTGCTAGACTATTGTCTACCTGTAAAAATCACACACAGGAAGGCATGGTATGCATAGAGCCAAAGGCCATGTTTATGTCAAGGCATCTGTGGCGGCCACTTCAAAGGGAGAGACAGGAAAGATGCCAGAAAGCACCTTGCTATGAAAAGGAGCCCTCGCCACATTAGTCTGTGCTTACAGCTTTATTCTCTCTGGGACCCAATCTCTGGGACCCAGTCTCTGACCCAAAATCCCAAAATCCCAATATTAAGAGAAGGCTAGGATATTTTATACCATGGGGGTAGTGGTAAAAGCTTTGGCTGTTAGATGCTTTGTGAGACATTCTATTTACATGTGGAAGTGGATTTCTGCCAGACAGTTGTCTGCTAGGAAAATTACAAGAAGGCATGGTATCTTTTCAGAGCCAAAGGCCATGTTTATGTCAGGGCATTTGTGGCGGCCACTTCAAAGGGAGAGACAGGAAAGATGCCAGAAAGCACCTTGCTATGAAAAGGAGCCCGGGGCACATTCCCCGAGCTGCATGAGCTGTCCGGTGTGAAGGGGCTTCGACTTTTGCATAACAGAGGTCTCCCAACAGTAATGGACCAGAGAATGGCTTGATTACTGAGGACCAGGGATGGCTAGAGGCTGTGTGTTTAGATCCACACTGGATTCTCCAAATGTCAATTTCCTCTGTGGGAATTAGCTGCCAGGAAGAGAGCAGAGCAAAGGCACACAGTGTATTCTATTTTTAGGATCTCAAAGTCTTCGGAGCTGTGGTCTCTGGAGAGGAACACCCACTGCTACCTGGGCTTGACTGTTTAATCTGTGTATTTTATAAATCTACCTAAGCAAAAACAGAACACATAAACACTATTTCTAGAGCCAACAAATCAAGATTTATACATTTTACAAGTCAAATCACTTAAACATTGATTACAAATGTAATTAAATCCTCCTAGATATTTTAATGGAATTACAAGTCTAATATGTCAACTCCTCTAAAAGTTTCAAATGTTTTGATAAAGAAAACACATCCTTACAATGACTGCACAATTTTTGTGTGTGTGACAATAGTCTATGTAGTTCAGGCTAGCCTTTAACTCCTGAGCCTCCTGCTTCCACCTACCAAGTGCTAAAATTATGGTGTGTAATCTGACTACAGGTTGGACTGTACAGTAGTTTTTTGTTTGTTAGTATAATGTTTATTTTTGACAGAGGGTCTCACTGTGCAGCCTTGGCTGGCCTGGATTCACTACGTAGATCAAGCTGCCCTCAAACTCAGAGATCCACCTGCCTCTGCCTCCTGAGCACTGGGATTAAAGGCGTGCTTTACCAAGCCCTGCAAAAAACAAAACAAAAAAAACCCAAAACCAACTTTTTAAAAAAATTATTTTTATTTTATATATCTGCATGTGTGTGTGTTCTACGTGCAAGGGCCACAGAGGCCAGAAGAGGGTGTCAGATCCTCTGGGATAGAGTTACGGATGGTTGTTAGTCACCATGTGGGTGTTGGGAACTGACTCCAGGTCATTTGTAAGATCAACTGGGCTTTTTACCACTGAGCCATCTCTCCACGCTTGGATTGTAGAGTTTTAAACCTTTCTTCTACCATCATAATGCACCTGTAGATTCATGAAATGGATACTATTTTACTTGAGTTTGGTCTTAAAGGGAAGGGTATATAGTCATGTGGCCTAATGGATAAGTTGTCTGCCTTTGGATCAGAAGAGGGGCACTCTCTCAGTTTGGAATTACTAGTCAATGAATTCTTGGTTGATCCTAGGAACTGATTTGCCTTCTAAGATTATTAAAATCTAAGTTGGTATTGATAGTCTTTATTGGGTATTTTTCAGGCCCATACATTTCTAAGCAGTCAGTGAATGGTATCAGATGCCTTTTTCTGGATGTTATCTTGAAATTCAGAGCCTGTGATAGATGTCTCAGGGTCTATGCCCTAGTCCCCAGGACTTTGCCTCTAAATATCAGGTTAGGGACTTAAAATAAGGAGATTATTCTATATATTCTGGGTGGGCCCAGTCTAAGCACCAGACTCCTCAAAGTCCAAGAATTTTCTCCTTGGAAGTCATATGTGGCAAAGGGTAGGACAGAGAGACTCAAAAGGTGAGATTTGGCCCATAGCTGTTGGCTGGAAAACAGAGGAAACTAGGGACATCAGCGCTACAAACCTAAGGAACCAAATTCGAAGTGATTTTGGAAGCGGCTTCTTGCATTAAAGAAGGCTGCTGGCCTTCACCTTGTTTTTGACTTTGTGAAACCCTGAGCAGAGAATCCAGTTATACTCTGCAAGAATGAAGACGTATAGAAATTGGAATAAATGAACAATGTTATACTACTCAGTCTTTAGTAATTTGTTACACAGCAGTAGAAGAATAATACAATACTTTACCACTGATATTAACAGACTGATCTGATCTATTTATATTTTGAAAAATGTCCAATATCCAGTGTCTTCTTCTTCTTTCCTATAAAACTCCTGGTTTTTAGCTGGATATAGTTGCTTAGAATAAAGATTATGGGCTGAGGAGATGGCTCAGTGGTTAAAGCACTTATTATGTAAGCCTGATGACCTGAGTTCAGATCCTCAGAACGTGCGTAAGACAGCCCTAGCCTATGCATCATGAGGGACCTAATCTCAAACAAGGTAGAAAGTGAGGATGGACACCCAAGGTTGGTCCTCCGTCTTCTACATGTGCACATGGTACATGTGCTCAGTTTCTCTCTCTCTCTCTCTCTCTCTCTCTCTCTCTCTCTCTCTCTCTCTCATACACAAACACAAACACACACACATATATGGAAAATACCATAAAGAAGCAAGACTGTTTCCTAGCCTGTCTCCTGTCTCAGGTTGATGTGGCCAAGTGTGCTACATTGTAGCAACTGCTCATGATCAGAAGTCTGCATGCTACTTTCAGGAAGCTTCTTTAAAGGAAAGGTGTGTCCTTTCTTTTTCCCTTCTTCCTGGTGCTGCTAGGCTGATGTAGCTGCTGAAGCTTGAGAAGTCATCTTGGGCTGAGTTGACATGCAAAGATGACAGAACAGCAAAAAGAGATTGGGCTTTTATGATTAGAAACAGTCATTCATCCTTGAATTCCCTTGCTGCAGATCCTTCTCTGTGAGACAGAAATAATCTCCTATGTCATTTAAGCTATTTTTCCTGGTCACAAAGTTTGGTCAAATGCTGAAAGAAAATGTTATTTCTTTTTATATTTCTCCCTCCCTTTTCCTCCCCCGCCCCACAGTTCTGGGGATCAAACCCAGTGCTTCGAGCATATTTGCTTCTGCCACTGAGCTACACCTCCAGCCTCCACCTTTACCTTCCTGCTTCTTTTTTGTGAGACAGGGTCTTACTATGGAGCCCTGGTTGGGCTAGAATGTACTACATAGACCAGGCTGGCCTCGAGCTCACAGAGATCTACCCGCCTCTGCTTTCTGAGTGCTGGCATTAAAGGTGTGCGCTAACATGCCTGGCTTCTTGTTTCATTTTTAAACCACAAACTCACACTGGTATTTGTTTAACTTGAGTATCACTATATTCTTTTTTATTTGATTCTAATACTCAGGTTTGCATTCATTTTCTCTTCAACATGCCACATGTGCTTGAAGCCTGTAACCCCTGTTCCAAACTGCGACTTCCCTACAGTGAACTTCCAGTGTCTCACCAATCACGGTTCTCTAGTAACTCTTGACAGTCATCCATGCTGGGCCACTGGGACAATGGGGTAAGAGAGAGTTTCTGATGCTGAAAGGAGAGTGGTTGGAGGGATGAATCAGGGACCCCAAGGAGGAAGGATGCTTAAAGACAATAAGTATGGATTGGGTGGAAGGGAGATGGTGGGTCAGGCTGCAGTGGGTACAGCCTGGTTAACTAAGTGAGAGCTAGAGGAAAGAGGTGGCAGTCAGGAGTGGGGAGTGACCGAAGCTCAGCGTTCAAAGTTCAGGCAGTTTTAGGAGGTGGCCAAGCAGGAGGACGCATGGTCACTGATGTGTTCCATGGCCCATGTGTGACCTTCCACCCTTACCTCCAGCTCTGTATATCTGCTCTCACCCCACCCCCCCATTGGTCAGAGCAAACACACACACCTAAGTCTCCCATGGGGAAATGAGGGCCAGAGTCCATTGGGACCTGGCACAGATGGATGGCAGGATCCTTGCCTGCTGACTGTTCTAGTACATCTGCAGAATGTTTATCATGTTCAGACAAGACACATGTCCCTGAACTGCCTTTCTCATCACAGGCTCTGGGATTGCTCTATGACCCTTCCCAAGCTTCTGTGTGTGGCTGAACAGTCAGTCCTTGTCCATACGGTGCTCACTGAGAGCCCTGATGCTGGCATTCCTCACAGGAAGGAGCCTGCAGGGTGCGCCAAGGCTGGTCCATCTGGGCCCCTGTGAGAGCCTGTCAGGCTTACCTGTGCCACCTGTCACCAAACAGCACTGAGCAGGAAGCTGCGGTGGGAACAGAAGGAGTGAAGTCTGTGAACTAGTGCAAGCTTTGCTCTTGCCAAGTCTGCCCTAAGCCAGGGCTGCAGGCTCAAGGGGCAGCGGGAGGCCGGGAGGGCAACTGTGTCAGGGTGGTGAGGACTGCCCTGTCTAGAGATGACATAGCTCTGCTCTTCTCTACTCTTAGCTTTGGGTTCTTGGTGCAGGGTCTCATGCAAAGAGGTGGGCTGTAAGCAGCTGGAGGGGAGCCCCGCTTGCCCCAATGATGCTGCGTCTGGGGCAGAGGAGGGAAGGAGACAGGGGCCAGGTGCTAGATTTCTTTCTTTCAAAAGCATGGGTCTTCAGAGTGGGAAGATGAGAAAGCCAGAGAAGCTTGAGTATTTCCAGCCACCCAGAAGATTCCCCCGGCGCAGGCGCAGGGACACGCGGTCCCCAGGGTCCAGGGGAAGCAGCACGGAGCTTGTGGCTGCCTCCCGGGTCACATCAGGGTCGTTGGCAAAGGCTGAGACGACGGGCCATGTGTTCAACATCAGGCTCACCTGAGGAGAGGAGTCCAGTTAGCATCCGTACCCCAGCCCTCGGCTCAGGATCCTCTTCTCAAGGGCTTCCTTTTGGCAACCTGGAGCTTTATGGCACCCCTGCTAGGGTTGAGGGGTGGCCTGTGTTGGGATCTGCACATCCTCCATACCCTGCTTACCAGGGTCTTTCCTCCCTTGCTTCTGGCCCCCATGACACAGGTCAATGGAGGGACTCTCTAGGGCTGTGCTGTACTCCATTTAGGACCTTCCCTTCCCTCTGAAGATGGGCCAACATTCAGGTCACCTGGACAGTTTGGCGGTTGTACACCTTCACCACATGGAACCGGAAGCTGTAGACTCCCCGGACAGGGGCCACGAAGCATCCCGAGGTCCGGTCAAAGCCACCGCCCTCATTCACCAGCACCTGGGGGAAGTAGGTCATGCTGAGTGGGGCTCAGGGTCATCCCTGGGATTAGGGAAGGGGTAATGAGTAACGAAAGGGTGGCATGCAGGTGTGACAGGGATTTATGGATTCAAACACAACGGGAAACAGCAAGGAGGGCTGTGGGGATGAATGAAAAGGAGGCAGGCAGTGGCCCTTAAATTAGGTGAAGGAATAATGAGATGTAGGAAATGGTTTTCTTAAAGTCTGAGGGACAGCAAGTGGGCTTGGACGATAGATTCTAGGTCCTTGCAGGTCCTCTGAACAGGGGACGGCATTACCTGGTCGAAGTAGATGGCCCCACTGGTACCGTTGCCTGTCTCTCCTGATGGCTCATGGTGATGGCTTCGAACTGCTGCAAATGCCACTCGTCCTGGGGGTGCCTCTCCCAGGGCTGCTCCGCCAGGGCCCCCTGCAGCTGCTCGGCCTGGCTCACAGACCACCAGGCACTCGCCCTCCAGCAGGACAGGCTCTGATCCTTCTTGGGCCCAACTAGCACACAGGATCATAAGCATCAGGGCCAAGGGCAGCCCAGGGCTGTGTAGGGGGCCGGGAATCCAGAGTTGCTTTGGTCCCAACATGGCCCACAAGTCTTCCACTCCCTTTTGCTTTGGTTCCTGCTCCTCTGTCTCAGGTTTCTGCTAGCCTTTCCTTGCCCGGCTGTCCCCTCTGTGGCTGTCTCCGTCACCTGGCCTGGGCCCCTCCCTCCCCATACCTGTCTGTGTCCCACTGCTCTGCCTGGCCTCTCCATTCTCCCGCAGTCACTGCAGTTCCCTCCTCCTTGGCAGAGCAGGAAAAGTGACAGCAGTTAGGTGCTGGGAGGGAGAAGAGGGATGAAGACAGGACACCAGGGCTGCAGCCAGACTCCGTAGTAGGGAGGCTGTTACTGGGGGTGATGGAGAACTAGGTGTGTGTGGGGGCAGACACGCAGGGGTATGCTGTGTGAGACGGATTTCCTTCAGCCTCATCCTCTCCTCTTCAGAATCCCTCACAAATCAACAATCCTTTTCCGTAGAGTCTTTCTGTTTATTGGAAGGGGTGTCCAGGTCTTCCCTTACTTGGGGCCAAGGGCAATATTATCTTGTCACCCTGGACCTGTCACTTTCTCTCTTGGAACTTTCAACAGTGCAAACCCCACAAGGACTCCAGGAACCGGGCAAAGGTGGGAACTGTCTGGAAGCGAGGCGGGTAGAGGTTGGGGGGAGAACTGCTGGACGCTGGGTGGGCCGGGCAGCTGGGGAGCACGGGTCACGACGCGGGCTGGGTGGAGGGCGGCGCAGGAGGAGGGCGGCGCGGGAGGAGGGCCCGCAGCCCCGCAGTGAGTCCCGGCGGGCGCCGAGCCGAGGGAGGAGCTGGGCTGGCTCCGCCCCAGGCCAGGAAGTGACTTAAAAACAGTATTCGTTGAGGACAAGAGAAGGCTCGGTTGGGTGAGGAATCCGGGAAGGCCCACCCCGATTCGGGCCCCCTGCCCCGGACTCCTGGGCTGGGGGCACCTGGAGGCTCCGGCGGGACCCGCAGCCTCGGCGGGTAGGCGCTTCCCTCCTGGGGCCGGAGGCTGGGAACGGGGGGCGGGGGGGGGAGCTCGGCTGGATCGGGGGCGGTGGCCGCGGCTACTGTGGGCGGGCCGGCGGGTCCCTGGTCCCCCGGAGGGGCGCAGGGCGCGGGGGGGAGGGGGGGCGGGGGGGGGAGCTCGGCTGGATCGGGGGCGGTGGCCGCGGCTACTGTGGGCGGGCCGGCGGGTCCCTGGTCCCCCGGAGGGGCGCAGGGCGCGGGGGGGAGGGGGGGCGGGGGGGGGAGCTCGGCTGGATCGGGGGCGGTGGCCGCGGCTACTGTGGGCGGGCCGGCGGGTCCCCGGGCCCCGGGAGGGGCGCCGGGGGCGGGGGGGAGGGGAGGCGGGGAGGTGGGAGTGGCTAGAGATGGAACAGGGCAGATCGGGGACCCCCAGGATAGCCCAGTTCTAGCCTCGGCGTGGACGCATAGCTAAAGAGGCCATCTTTGACCCGAGGACTGCAGAGGCCCCCGAGTATTGGGACTGTTTCGTCACCCATCTACTTCTTAGGACCTCCAGAGCGAGCTGGAGGCCCCTGACTCTTCCCTCCTTAGGGCGATGGTCATCAGTTTCCTCAGGCCAGTTCTTTGTCTCAGATAGCCTTGTTTACGCATGACTGCGGGTCTGGGCGAGGCCTGCGTATGGATAATTTCCCACCCTCTCCACCCACAAGGTGGACTCGCTACCTCCTAGGGTTGTTTACCCGAGCTGTAACCCGGTGCGACCTGTTGATGGTTGGTGTAGACCGAGAGAGACCAGGATTTGGGCTGAAGGCAGACAGAGGATCTGAGCCACCCGCCACCATCTGCCCTTCTAGGACCCGGGGAAGAAGCCATGTCTGGTTGGCAGTCTGCCTTCCCAATTCCCGACCGCTTTGCGGTGTCTGCAGAGGCAGAGAGCAAGGTTCGTGAGCAGCAGGCTCGCTTGGAGCGCATCTTCAGCGTGAGGATGTGCGTCCTGCCTAAAGACTGCCCAGAGAACCCTCACATCTGGCTGCAGCTTGAGGGCCCCAAGGAGAATGTCAGAAGAGCCAAGGTGAACTCTTCCCCCCAATCCTCCTAGGAAACTAGGACGCTGTCCCTCCCCGCTAGAGTCAGAGGAGGGGCTGGGGAAGATCGCCTGGTCTTTGCCACCTTTATCAGCCTCTATGCCCCCAAGCTTTGAGGAACTTCGTAATTCTCTTTATCTCGAGTTTTGGTTTCATTTCTGCCTGACTGCTCAGGTGCTGCCTGCACTGGGGAAACAAATCACTTCTTCCTCTTGAAGATAGTAGAGGTAATCCCACAGAGCAGGTGGCCCTGCTGAGGAATTCACTGGGGATGGGGGTTGCAGGGAGGCTGGCCACATTGCTTTCTTTTGGAGTCTGGGAGGAATTCTAATATGGCTCTGCCACTTGCCAGCCCTCCATCCAAGTTTCCTGATCTCTACAACGGGAATAGTAGTAGCTACCTGATGACCCAGGCACCTTGAAAGTCAGGGGAGAGTAATGAACCTCAAGGGAGTGACTTCTAGAAGTTTCCTCTTCTGACCTTCCCTCCAGGAGTATCTGAAGGGGCTCTGCAGCCCAGAACTGCAGAGTGAAATCCACTACCCGTCCAGACTGCACTGCATCTTTGTTGGAGCCAAAAGCTTCTTCCTTGATTGTCTGGCGTGGAGCACATCCGCACATTTGGTGCCTCTGGTTCCTGGCTCTCTGATGATCAGTGGCCTAACTGAAGCCTTTGTGATGGCTCAGAGCCGGGTGGAGGATCTAGTGCAGCGGTTGAGCTGGGACTTGCAGCTGCAGCCATGTCCTGGAGCCCCGGAGAGTGCCAGAGTGCTGAGAGACTTCACTGCCTTGATACAGCCCCTGGAGGATCCCTACGAAGAGGCCTTGCTGCAGCTGTCCCTGGCTGTCCAGGAAGAGCTCCTAAGCCTGGTGCAAGAGGCATCCAGAGGGCAGGGGCCAAAAGTACTGTCCTATAGGGAGGGGAAGATCATAGGCCTGTTGGGTGCTCAGTTCCAGGGAGCTAGAGCTCACTTGAATGAAGGTGGGGAATCCCTGGGCACTGGGACTGCAGGGCAGGGAGAGTCAAAGGCAGCAAGAGGAGAAAGTCATACTGTGGAGAAGGAAGGAGGCAAACAGGATGGTCCCAAGGAGATGGATTCAGGGTGGAAAGAGTCACCTGGGGAAGAGGCTTCGAAGACAGCAGTGACTTTCAAGTCACAGCCAGCAGGTGGAGGAGCAGAGATGGGGTCCCTGAAAGGAAAGGCCTTGGGGAGGCAGCAGGTACCCCAGCAAAAAGTAGGGTTCACTGTGCAAGGTGAGCCTCCCAGTGCCCACGTCCCCTGTCAGAGGGCAGCTCAACCCCGAGGAGCCTCTCTCCTCCAGCGGCTCCATAATGGGAAAGCCTCACCTCCAAGAGTGCCTAGTCCTCCACCCGCACCAGAACCCCCATGGCCCTGTGGAGACCGAGGAGATCGGGGAGACAGGGGAGACAAGCAGCAGACTGTGACTCGAGGTCGAGGGTCTCCGAGGAAACGAGGCACCCGTGGGGGCAATTTGGTCACTGGCACCCAGCGTTTCCAGGAAGCTTTACAGGATCCTTTCACTCTGTGCCTTGCCAATGTGCCTGGCCAGCCAGATCTCCGCCATATTGTCATTGATGGCAGCAACGTGGCCATGGTGTGAGTAGTTGGTGGGGCTGATTCCTGGGAAGGGAGGATGAGACAGACATCGCTGTCTACCTTGGGACGTCTGCTGAGGGATTGGTACTGCATCCGGGGTGCCAGCCTGCTCTGCTGGGTCTCTTTATTTGCAGGCATGGCCTCCAGCACTACTTTTCAAGCCGTGGCATCGCTATTGCCGTGCAGTACTTCTGGGACCGAGGGCACCGTGACATAACTGTCTTTGTGCCTCAGTGGCGCTTCAGTAAGGATTCCAAGGTCAGAGGTGAGTTGGGTCTTGTCATCTGTCCTGGGAGAGGCTCTGTTTCCACCTTGAGGAGAACCCTGTTGTGGTGTTCTTTTCCTACAGAGAGTCACTTCCTGCAAAAGCTGTACTCCCTCAGTCTGCTTTCCCTCACCCCCTCACGAGTCATGGATGGCAAGAGGATTTCCTCCTATGATGACAGGTACTTACTCCTCTCCTGGCCCCAAGTTTGATATTTAAGGAGCCTAGCAGGAATTGGAGTGGCAGCTCCTGACCTCTCTGTCTTCCAGCCTCAGTAGAGGAACATAGTTAGTGTTCATGTGTCCTTATGACTGGCAGGTCCATCAGCTCTGTAGGTAAGATGAGATGGACTGTAGACTACTGTGTTTTCCTGCTCATCATTCATTCATCATACTAAACGACACCTTGTTTTTCTATAAAGTGCCTTACTATCTAGAAAATTACTGGTTTATAGAGAAATGGGAAAGCTGGTGACATAAATAGGTGACAGAATTACCAAATATATAGAGAAGTTCCTTGAACATTTTGGGAAAGATAAACATTCAAAATAAATGAAATGAGCAAACACAACCCCTGGCTAATAGGTTTCTATAGAACGTAGTATAGTGGAAAGGTCCAGACACAGAATCGGAACATCTGACTTGGAGACCAAATCGCGCTAGTGGTTGGCTCTCTCTGTGGCCCCATCTCTCAGTGAATTCACCTCTTTGTCTCAGGCCCTTCTCCATTCATTCACCCTCCTTGTGACTATGAAAAGAAGATAAGGTATGTGCTTGCTTCACCCAGGTGCTAAGCCAGAATCTAGTCACACACTGCTTACTATTGCATGGGTTCCTTTAAGAATTGCATGAAGCTGGGTGTGGTAGCCCATGTCTGTAATCCCAACACAAACATGGGAGGCTGAGGGTGGAGAATTGCCATGAGTGTGAGGCTAGCATGAACTACATAGTGAGTTCTAGGTCAGCCTAGGCTACAAAGTAAGACCCTGTCTCAATAAACTAAAAAAAAGTGTTGCATAAAATATGATGTCTGTTTTATAGAGGTAGAGACAAAGGGTAAGTGGTTAAGTCCATTGACAAAGGAAAGTTAGAATCAAGTGACCATATAGATTAAATAGAAAAAATAGGATATGCTACTGCCATACTTGTGCATATATGGTATGGCAAGCACACACATTTTAAAGCTAATCAGCTCTTTAAATCTTTTTCCAGCTATACTTATTCCTTAGGACATTATTCAGTTTTAAAAAATCAGTTTCCAAATCACAGCTTCCAATCATTTTTTAGTGTCTTTTCCTGTTGCTGTGATAAAATACTCTGATAAAAAGCAACTTAAGGGTTGGATAGATACAGCTCCATGACTAAGAGTACCTGTTACTCTTCCAGAGGATCTACATTTGGTTCCCAGCACTCACATCAGGCAGCTCACAACAGCCGGTAACTCTAGCTCCAGGGAGCCGATGCTCTCTTCTGGACTCTACGGGCACATACACGCATAAAATACTCTCTCTCTCTTTCTCTCTTTCTCTAAAATCTTCACACACACAAAAAGTAGCTTAAAGGCTGGCTAGATGGCTCAGTGAGTAAAGGCACCTGCTACTGAGTCTGACAGCCTGAGTTCAGTCCCTGGGACCCACATGGTAGAAAGAGAGAATGAACTGATTCCTGCAAGTTGTCTTCTGACCTCCACATATGCGCTGTGTCACATGTGTGCACACAAACACAAAATAAGTAATTTAAAAATGTAAACAAGGCAATTTGAGGAAGGGAGAGTTTCTTTTAGCTTACAGTTCCATGACAGTCCTATGCCACTGTGAGAGCTGGGAAGTCACAGTGGCAGGAGCTTGAGGAAGCACATTGCAGCCATACTTGGGAAGAGAGCAGTGGGTGCATGCATGCTAGTGCTTAGCTTGCTTTCTGCATTTATGGGATCCAGAATAACCTGTTTAGGGAATGGTGCCCACAGTGGGCAGGTCTTTCTACCTTAATTAACATTGTTAAGATAATTCCCCACAGATATGCCCACAGGCCATTCTGACCTGGGCCTCTTCCCAGTGATTCCAGATTGTGTCTAGTAGACAATTAAAATTAATACAGTGCTTATATGTTTTGTCTTTTCAAATACTTAACTTTTACTCCTTAAAGGTAAATAGTACTTTACAAAAGGTACTTCACTTTCTCCTGATGTTATTTATTTATTTATTTATTTGGACTAGGTCTTGTGTCTCACTATATAGCCTTGGGCTGGTCTGGCACTTGATCGGTAGGCCAGGTTGGCCTTGAGCTTGGGGCATCTTGTGCCGCTGCCTCCCAAGTACAGCTATTTTGTTTTGAGTCTAGACTTCACAATTTACCCAAGATGGTAACATTTTTTCCACATCAGCACTGAAAGAGAATTGATGTTGAAGATTGAGTAAGTTTTAATACAGAGCTTTGTAGGGCCTGGTAGATACATAGTATAAATGGGGAATTCTGACTTGGGAATCAGCACAGTGCTGCACAGCACAGGCCTCTGAATGAGTGCTGCTAAGCAGGATACATCCTGTCATGAGCAGAGTAAGCCACTTAACCAGGAAGCACCTTTTGTATGCTTCACATATCCCCTCAGCTTGTTTCCTAGACATCTGTCATGCCTAATCCTGATTCCCTGTGAAACTGTAAATCAAACATTACAGGGACTCAGAGGGAAGGGACTCCTGTTCTGACTGGGATTCTACAGAATTGAAAGGGTTGGGAGTTTTTGTTGGTTGGGAAAGACATAGGATAAGCTGGTCTCGTGACTTAAAACCTCTTAGAAAGGCCATGGCCCACCACCTTATCAATCTTGCTCTGTGACTCAGAATCACCAAAATGGGAGTTGGGCATGATAAAATCCAAGCACTTAGGTAGAGATGGGAGGATCAGGAGTTTGAGGTTAGCCTCAGCTATTCAATGAATTGGAGGCAAGCCTGGGCTACATGAGTCCTTGTCTCAAAAATCAAAACAACAAACTTACTAAAGTAGGTCCCAGGTGTCTTTTTTAAAAAACAATAATTTTGGAACTGGAGAGATAGACGTGGTTAACAGCTTTTACTGTTCTTTCAGAGGACCTGAGTTCAGTTCCCAGCACTCACACCTGGTGACTCACAACCACCTGTAACTCCAGCTCTGGGGAAATCTGATGCCCTCTTCTGGCCTCTGTGGGCATTGCACTCATGGGCACCCCCCCCCCATACACATAATTAAAAACTGCTAAAAATATATCTTAACATTTTTTTCTTTTTGGTCTTTTTGAGACAGGGTCTCCCTGTAGCCCCAGCTGTCCTGGGTTTACTATGGAGACCAGGCTGGCCTCAAACTGACAGAGATCCGCCTACCTCTGCCTCCCGAGTACTGGGATTAAAGGCGTGCGCCACCACGTCTGGCCCTATCTTAACATTTTTAATTTTTATGTTTTTTTTTTAAAAACAAGGTCTAAGTAGCCTAAGCTAGTTTTGAACTCATCGAACAGCTGAAGATGACCTTGAACTTCTAGTTCTCTTGTCTTTACCTCCTAAATGGTGAGACTGTTGGTGTGTGTCACTAAGCTCAGTTTATGTGGTGCTAGAGATTGAACTCAGGGCTTTGTGCATGTGAGGTGAGCAGTCTGCTGACTGAGTTGCATAACCAGCCCTGCAGGCATGCATTTATTTCTTTTAAAGTTCCTCAGGTGGCTTTCATCATCAAGACTTTGGGACCATTTTGAGATGGAGGGAACAGTTTGAGGAACAAGTCAGAGGACCTGTCAAGAGTTAACGTGTTGAGTAAAGTCAGAGAGCAAAGTGCAATGTGTTCATTGATTTTGGCTCGAGTTGAGGGCACATTAGGAATGCTGGAAGAGAGAAGGCTACAGGGCAACGTGGAGATTGTTTCTAGAGGCCCTTAGTTCCCAGGCCTAGACATGTGGACTTCGCGCAAGGTCCTTCACTTAGGGGTGGGTGGGGGTGAAGGGCAGGTGCAGGAGTGCTGTGTAGGAGAACATGCTTTCTTGGGGGACAGCAGGTAAGACTGGAGGGTGGTAGATGGTTAGATAAGGCAAGTGAGTTGTTAGGGGCCAGGTGTTATCTCAGTTGCAGTGTCTGAATTATGGCCCAGGAAAAAAAAGCTGCGGAAATTATCTGGAGTGGAAGGCTTTTCAGAGGGAAGGTGGAGATTGTGAGTGACTGGTGGGGTAGGGTGGGAGACAGCCACAGCTAGTAGCTCTTACTGCTCTTAGCGGCGACAGTGTTCAGGAAGGGCTGTGGTAAACCGGATGCTGTTGGGAGACTACCTTGGATTCATTGTTACCTCCTCTCTGAGCCTTGGGGCTGAGTCTAGGGGCACAGGCTTGCGGTCACAGCCACTTGGGAGGCTGAGGCGGAGGACTGACAGTTCAGAGCCTTCCTGGACTACAGAGTGAATTCAAGGCTAGATTGAGTACCTTAGCAAGAGCCGCGCTCAATAGTTTAAAAAAAATTTTTTATTTTATGTGTACGAGTGTTATGCTTGTATGTAGGTTAGTGCACCCATGTTGTGCAATGCCCGTGGAGAACAGAAGAGGCTGTCAGATCCCCTGGAACTGGATTTTTGGACAGTTGTTAGCTGCCATGTGGGTGCTTGGGGTTGGAACCCGGGTCTTCTGCAAGAACAGTCAAGTGTTCCCAACTGCTGAGCCATCTCTCCAGCCCTGAGCCTCTCTCAGTTTTTAAAAACAGTTCTTTGGGCTTTAGAGTTCAGTGGTAAAACACCTGCCTAGCGTTTATGAGGACCCAGGTTCAGTTCCCAGCAAGCTGCCCCCATGCTTAAATAAATGAGGTGAGGATTGATTTCCATCAGCAGAAGTGGGTTATAGTTGTTGATGACATACTGTGTGGTTGGAGCCTTGGAAAATCCCAGAATGGTTTCTGTGGTTTTTGAGACAGGTTCATGGTGAAGCTGGCTGAAGAGACTGATGGGATCATTGTCTCCAATGACCAGTTCCGGGATCTGGCAGAGGAGTCTGACAAGTGGATGGCGATCATCAGAGAACGGTGAGGGAGCTTTCTCCTTGAGAATAGGGCACAGACTCAGAGCTTTGTCTAAAACCAGCTCTTCTCTAGCCTCTGGGTGAGAATTCCCGGAAGGGATTTGAAGCTGCCTCAAAGGATGGTAGCCAGTATGATCTGCTGGTGTTGGTTTGGTCTCAGATGCAGGGACATCTCTGTGACTTCCTTTTTCCTCATCCAGCTTGCTGCCCTTCACCTTTGTGGGAAACCTCTTCATGGTCCCTGATGACCCACTGGGACGAAAGGGCCCCACCCTGGATGAGTTCCTGAAGAAACCAGCCGGGTAATGCCCTCACTTCTGCAGGTGTCGCTAGGTCTGCTCCTCTTTGCAGGCCTGGGTGGAAGTGTCTCAGTTTGGGTCTGCTTAATTCTGCAGTTGCCTGGGCTGGCCTTTAAAAGCTCCCCAGGGAATCCTGACACAGAACTTTCTGGTTGGGAGAGAAACTTGTTTCATTGTTTCTCCTAATCAGTATGTTTGATGGTGCTTGTATGAGAGCCCGCTGTACCTCTACACCCTCTGTTGGCTTTTTAAGCAAGTGATTGCATTTAGGACTAGAATAGATACACATCCTGTCGGGGTTTTCATCTTCCTGGTTCCTCTTAAGTGGGTTGATACTGCCGCTCAGTGGTCATTTTAGGAAACTTCAGAATTACTCTCCTAGAGCTGGTATTAGGAAGTGCAGTTGGGGTCTCTCTCTCTCTCCCCCCCCCCCCTCTCTCTCTCTCTCTCTCTCTCTCTCTCTCTCTCTCTCTCTCTCTCTCTCTCTCTCTCTCTCTGCTAATTTTTCTCCAACATGCTTATCCGTTCTTGTTCTGTTCTTTCCCAGGGACCAGGGCTCTGCTAAGACTCAGCGTCCCTCTAGGGGCTTTGCTGAACATGGTAGTCAGCAGCCGGGGAAGGAAGAGGAAAGAGGTGGTGGTGGCCTTAGGAAGACCCGAGAGACAGAGCGGCTCCGGCGCCAGCTGCTGGAGGTGTTTTGGGGTCAGGATCACAAGGTGGACTTCATCCTGCAGCGGGAGCCATACTGCCGGGATATTAACCAGCTGTCTGAGGCCCTGCTGAGTCTCAACTTTTGAGCCTTACCTGCGTGCATAACTGCTGCCTTGTTAGATCCAGCCTCCCCCCAGTGAGCCCCTTGTGTGACAGTCCCTCTGCTGCTCAGACTCTGACCCAGACTCATTCTAAGATGGTGCTTTGGCTTGAGGAAGTACCAGGGAAGAGCATTTTCATGTGGGAATACTCTTCCTGGGGTACTTTGGGGCAGGTCCATGAAGTGACTCACCCTTGAGTCAGGGCCTCAACCAGCTCTCAGGAGGTTTGGGTCACTCTTCTCAACCTTGTCTTTGCACATGGGTTCTGTAGGGAGTTGAGGCTGCTCCTTCCTGAAGACCAAGACTGTTGGTTCTACCTCCAAGCTGAGTTGGGTGAAGGTTAGGGTGGCTGGAGTGACCAAAAAGCTGACCTTTCTTCCTCAGGCTGCTGCTCTGAATGGCCAGGACAGGTTGAGTTCTCCTGGGAGTATTAGAGAATGCTGGGTTTTGGGGGGGCTATAGTGCTAAGGGGGGTACATGGCGGTGGGGTTGCAGAGCACTAGGGAAGACAGTGGGGGAGCAGGCTTCCAGTCTGAGTTGTGCCTGTCTGTGACCTTGACGGAGTTGCTTGGCCTTTACATATATCTATAAATAAGGCGTTAAAAATACTTTTTTTGAGGAGGAATGACAAAACAGAGGTAAGCTCCTGGGAGGAAATGTCCTTGGATCAGGTCTCAGGTGTGTCTGCCTGTGGCTACACAGGTCCCCAACCGAAATCTCTTTCAGGGATGTGCATTCTCCACATCCACAGCCCACACCCTGGGTTTTAACACTGCATCTTCACTGCCACATGCCCTGTTATGGCTACTACACCCTTGATTTTAACACTGAACCTTTAGTAGAAAATGCCCTGGAATGGCTGCATCCCTTTCCAACGTCCTTCAGCATCCGAATTTACAAAAGAGTTAAGTTAGTGCTGACTGTTTGCATTATCTGAACACTCAGGATTCCTATAAATGGCAGCCAGCTGGTTGCATTCAAGTGCTTGTTTACAGATTAACAAATGGGTCAGAAAGGCTGTTTTTCACTGACAATGTTAAAGGGATCTACCTAGAATTTTCTTTATAGGAGACCCGGGTTGCATTAGGCAAGACACACTCTGCTGTGTGTACAGTGACGGAGGGCGGCAGGGGTTCCATCTAGAAGGAACAATTTTCTGGGAGATGGAAGCCGAAGCATCGGAGCGGGAAAATACCTGATTGGTCACAGACTAGCTCCACTGTCCTGTCCTATCTTGAATGCTACAGGTCACTGTCTTGTACCTGCTTAAACTCTTCCCGTGTCAGGGAATTTACTACTTGCAAGGTAGCCCATTCCTTACCTGGACATATTAATCACTTCCTCTAGTGTAGCCTAATGTGCTTTTCTGTTACTTTTACATTTGAGGCCAGTCATTCCCCAGGAATAATACAGAGCTAGTCAACTTGGAGTCCAGGACCAGACAGGGGTAAAGGTGATCCTCGGTTCAGTTGTGTTTGGGACCTGCAGCAAGTCCTGAATAAGATCCCTTTCAGAACCTGGCTTACTCCCTGAGTGACACAGGGGTTTGAATACTGCCTGTGGAGTTCCGTGATCAGGAAGAGGGTCCCTAGGTCCCAATGTTGTTGCCTTTGTCTCACTGGGTGAATTATACAATGCTAGGCAGACTGACCCAGGCTGGAGGCAGCTGTAGTGAAGACAGGTTAGTCAGGGAAATGAGTGACTCCTTCTGCCAGGGGAAAAGGAGACTGGTTCATATGGTCTCACGTGGGGGCTGCTGGAACGGCTTCTGGTTAAGTTGTGGCTGATACCATACCTTTAGGTAGATAAAAGGCCCTAGAGGAACACTTGGGAGTCCTTTTCTTGCGATAGGGTTGGGTTTGAGTCTGTGATTGCTTCCCTGTTCTTTTCACTTTCTGTGATGGTGGGTGTACAGTAGGTGAGAAGCACCTTCTCCCCTTTTATGCTGAGAGCCTTGGAAGGCTGACATGTCTCCCAAGCAACTGTGAGGCAAATTCTAGGCTTCTTATAGACAGGGATATCAGCTTTGTCTTACTGCATTGATGAGCTGGGATTCACATGTTTATTAATCCACTGCCATTTGGTGACACACTGAAGACTGACCTACTGAGGGGCCTTGTCTGCCGACATCCTTTGAACAGGTGGTCAGGTGATCCTTTATCTTCTGTTCTCTATCATGACCATGTGTCTCACCAGCTCATTTGGCAAGAGGGACCAAGAAAGGAAAGGGCGGAGAGAGACTGTAATGAAGAAGAGTCATCTAGGGTGTTAGTTCTTGAGATAAATTCCGGGAGAACCTACACCAAAGAGATGAGCTGAAGCTAGCGATGTAATTAACCTTTATTGTCCTAACTGTAGACCATTCTCTACACAGCATAAAGGAGAACTAGGGCAGCAGTGTGACACAGAGAAACCAAACTTGGAAATTGTTGTTACCAGGAGTTGATGACGTTACAACTCCTAGAGACTGGAGTTTCTCAGGGTGGAACAACAGAGCAGTGAGAGGAAAGCGAGGGGAGAAATCCCAAGATGCCATCCTCGATGGCTTCTGATGTCAGGTACAAGACCACCCGAGCGGATTGGATTCACAGTATCTAACAGGAAGCCTCCGTACAGGGACAGGTCTCAGCCCCTGCCCTGGGTCTCCCTCCCTCCTTAGGCTATGACATCCTTCAAGGCAGCCCCCAACTCTGGGAAGGAATACTGGTAGCCAGTGGCCAGTGTCCGCCGTGGGATAACCTTCTGGCCCTCCAACAGCATGATGGCCCGCTCTTGCCCAAAGATAGCTTGTACCACGGTGCTGGGGACAGGGATGAAGGCTGGGCGGCCCAGGGCAGCACCCAGGGCCTGGGCAAACTCAGCATTGGTGGTGGTGGAGGCTGGAGCCACTCCATTCAGCACTCCCTGGACGTGGTTTGCTTCAAGGGCATGATTCAGAATCCCAGCCAGGTCACCAATGTGTATCCAGGGGAAGAACTGGTGACCTGAGCCGATGGGGCCTCCCAGGCCCATGCGGAAGGGCAGAAGCATGTGGCCAATGGCACCACCCCCACGGCCCAGCACAATCCCTAAAAGCAGGCAAGGGAGGGGTGGTGCTTAGCCTTGAAACAGCCCAACTACTCTCCATTTTTGCCCCTTCCTCCTTTCTAAACCCCGTGTGGACCTGGAACTGAAAAAAATTGAGAGCTGTGGCTGTCCTTGGAACCTTCCCTTGCAGGTTGGCTGGAGTGATGGCATCCTCGCCCTGTAAGCTCAGCCCAGAGAAATCAATCCACCTTGCCTGTTCCCCGGGCTCTCACCTGAACGCACCACCACCTGGCGTGTAGAATCTCCAGGAAGCTTGGCTGCTGCTTCCCATTTGGTTACCAGGTTGGAGAAAAAGTCAAAGTTCCCTCCCGGGCTGTCTTCGTCATACTCCTCAGTCAGGCTGGGCTGGTAGTAAGCTGTGGGAGAATAGCACTCATGTGCTCTGGGTGTCCTTGTCCTGCCTGGCCCTATTTTCTTGGCCTTACCCTCTTTGACCCTTTCTATCTCCACAGGGGAAGTGCCGTGGAAATTTCCCCTTGACCTTGTCTATGACTTGATCTGTTCTTGCCTGGAAGTGTGGCCTTTGGTTGTAGGGCTATCCCCAGAGGCTGCTAAAATGCAGTGGTTAAGGACAGAAACTTGGGTGCCAGGCCACCCAAGCTCCACCATTCGCGACCTCTGTGACTTTGTGGAATTTTTGCATCTTTAAAATGGGAGTATTTGTACCTACCTCATAAAGCTGTTGTGAGGATTAAATAATACAGTATGTATTGAACACTTAGAATAGTGGCTGTTTGCAAGTATTTCGTCCCAAAGGTGACACGACAATTCAGAACTCTTCATAAAGAACTGTGGTACAAAAAGCAACGGTCTTGGGAGTAGGCAGGCTTTTCTACAGCACTAGGAGAGAGGGCCACCAGTGAGGGCTCCGAGCACTCAGGCTCCGGATGAGCCCACTTCCCATCCTTTTCTGCCTTTCTTCTCTCACAAGTACCTCATAGTCATCTAACCAGTGAAAATACAGAGGTCAGGAAAGATCTGCATAGCGGCAGGGCTTCAAGGTTACTCTGGAAAATGGGAAAGGTCAGTGCTCTGGGGTGGTGGAGATGGTGGTATACCGCTAGCCACAGGGGCTGGAGCTACTCTCTCTGCTACCCCCTTCTCCCTGGTCGATTTAAGAGGTTGGTGATCTGCAGACATACCTACGCCTGTGACTAGTATCCAAGCCCGGGGAGGTTGTGAAGCTTTGGAGATGGCTTCTGCCAGCATGTGGGTGGTGTCCAGGCGACTGGCAAGGACTTCTTTTTGGAAGGTTTCATTCCATCTGCAGAGAAAAATGAAATAAGGAAAAAAGTACATACAGGCACCCGTATCTCAACTGCTCATCCTGCCCTATCCGTTTACACCCACCTGCTCTCATTCCAGTCAGCCAGACAACTGACTTAAGTCTCCATGCATTACTCAGGACGCCCAAGAAGGACACCTTTTCCCTCCCTGATAGACACGGACTATGTGTATTTAGCCACAGCAGTGGGTTTTCTTAGCGGGATGGATGGGCATGTGCACGGTGCAGCTCCACCATGCCAGCTCACAGGAGGCAGCCCTCTCCTCCCGGGGCTGCGGAGGACATCCGCTTTATGGCCCTGCTGACCTTCGCAGAGGGTTGAGGATGTTCTCTCCAGCCAGGTTGATGACAACATCGCAGCCGGGCAGCCCCAACCTAGAGAGCTCATTCTGTCAAAGAAAGCACAGTGCTCACAGATCCCGTCCATCCGGTGCAAACTGCCTTCCCATCCAGCTTTCCGGACGTACCCACGTGATTCGACTGGGCCCAGGCTGTCGGGAGACCAGCGTCACTTCGTGGCCCCGGGCTTTCAGCAGCTGGGTCAGAGCGGTCCCAATGAACCCCGACCCGCCACCTGGGGGGAGAACACAAACTGTAAAGACCCCGGGAAAGGAGGCAGACCGTCCGCACCCCGGCTGGCGGCCCCGCCGGACCCCAGGCTTCTCGCCCCTCCCCTCCAAGCAGGGGTGACCAAGGGGGGACCCCGGAGGGTCGGAGAGACCGAGGCCAGGTCGCCGGCGGCGGAGGGCGAGCCCTGGGCCCGCCCCGACTCTTCCTGCCCGCCCTCACCCACAAGCACCCGCATAGCGCGGGGGACCAGCGGGCGTGGGGTAAGTGCTGAACACACTGCACATGCGTAATTCGAGTCTGTGCATGCTCCCGCCCGTGGCCCGGAAGTACTTATCACAGGGGGAAGGGAGGTGGAAGGCAGAAGGAGAGGAGGACGTGCAGAACAGCGTACTCCCAAGGAATCCGACAGCGATCCAGACCCGGAGCTCTAGCCTCCGGAACTGCACAGTCTGGATATTTGTGCAGTTTGGTGTGTCAGCACCACTATGGATTTCTTTTTCTTTTCTTTTCTATTTTTTGGTCTTTTGAGACAGGGTCTCCCTGTAGCCCCAGCTGTCCTAGAACTCGCTATGTAGACCAGGCTGGCCTTGAACTCACAGAGATCCGCCTGCCTCTGCCTCCCGAGTGCTGGAATTAAAAGGCGTGCGCCACCATGCCCGGCTTACTGTGGATTTCTTTTTCTTCACCCCATTTGCTCTTTTCTTACTGTTCTGCCTCTCCCTGTCACCTGTATAGTTCCAAATTTCTCCTCATATAAAATAATCCTCCAGCACTCTTTTCTCTCCAGTTAACCTCGGAGGTTAGAAAAGGGCATCTGATCCCCGGGAATGGGATTTTTGATGGTTAACTGCCACGTGAGTGCTGGGAATTGAACCTGGGCCCTCTACAAGAGCACTGCTGTGCCATCTCTCCAGCCCCTGATTTCCGTTTTCTACTTCCCAATTCACCCCATATGGTTTATGCCTTTATGAATCATTTCCTCAGTCTCCAAAAACCCAGTTGGTAGTGAAGATTAACCATCATACCTTGTCTTCAGCAAAGACACTGTTAAGTTGGTTTAGCCAGAATTATGCTTACCTTGGTATTTCCTCACGACTCTAATAGTAAAAAAAAAGAAGTTGCAGGGTCTGGAGAAATAGCTCAGTGGTAAAGAACACTGGTTGCTCTTGCAGAGAGGACCTGGGCTCAGTTCTAAGCTCCTACTTGGGGGCCCACAACTGTTTGTAACTCCAGTTTCAGGGAATCTGACACCTTCTGG
Organism: Nannospalax galili; assembly: GCF_000622305.1. NCBI lineage: Eukaryota > Metazoa > Chordata > Mammalia > Rodentia > Spalacidae > Nannospalax > Nannospalax galili. Next base: position 141,736 of record NW_008343597.1, on the reverse strand, counting down.
CTTCCTTGGGTGCCAAGCATGCACATGGTGCATGTACGTACATGCAGGCAAACACTCATAAAATAAAAACAAACCTTTAAAAAAGGCAGTTGTGTAAGTATAATGCTATTTTAAGATTTAAAGAAAAACTATGCTATTTTTAGTCTTTAAAATTTTTATTTGTGTTTTTGTGTGTGTAGGTATTTTGCCTGTATGTATGTGTGCAGTGCCCACAAAATCCAGAAGGAGGTGTTGAATCTGCTGGAACTGGAGTTAGGGAACATTATTAGCTGCCCTGCAGTGCTGGGAACTGAACCCAGGTCCTCTGCAAGAACACCAAGTGCTCTTAGTTGCTGAGCCATCTGTCCAGCCCCAACTGTGCTATTTTAAATAAATTGATTTCTTTTTGGTCTTTTTGAGACAGAGTCTCCCTGTAGCCTCAGGTGGCCTGTAACTCACTATGTAGACCAGGCTGGCCTTGAACTCACAGAGATCCACCTGCCTCTGCCTCCCAAGAACTAAAGGCATGCACTACCATGCCCAGCAATAAATTGACTTTTGAAAGTAACAATAAATGCATGAGAGTGATGGTGAGGAAACTCAGGGCAGCCTTTCCCTGAGGAGGTAAAGTGTGATCAGGGAGGAGTGCTCAGGGAACTTGAACTTCTTATTTCTTAGGTCAAATAATGGGTACATGGTATTCATTTTATTTTTCTTGGTATTGTCTGAAATATTTTATAACAAAAATTTGTTTCAAAATTTATAGTCATATTTAAGATATGCAAAACTTTATGTAACTTTATTTTTTCAAAAACATTTTCTTTTTGTCTTTTTGAGACAGGGTCTCTCTGTAGCCCCAGCTGTCCTGGAACTCACTATGTAGACCAGGCTGGCCTCGAACTCACAGGGATCTGCCTGCCTCTGCTTCCCAAGTGCTGGGATTAAAGGTGTGCACACCCAGCCCTGAATTTATTTATTTTTATTTTAAAAATATTATTTTTATTTTATGTGTACGAGTGTATTGACTGCATGTACTTAAGTGTGCCACCCGTGTCATGCAATGCCTGTGGATGTCAGAAGAGTGCATCAGATCCCCTGGATGTGGAGTTACAGATGGTTGTTAGCCACCATGTGGGTGCTGGGAATCGAACCCAGGTCCCTTGCAAGAGCAGCCAATGCCCTTAACTGCTGAGCCATCTCTCCAGCCCGTTTATTTTTATTTTATATGTACGCATGTATTATCTACATGTAAGTGCACTCATGTGGAGGCCAGAAGAGGGCATCAGATCCTCTGAAACTGAAGTTACAGATGGTTATTAGCTGCCTCATGGGTTCTGGGAACCAAACCCAGGCCCTCTGCAAGAGAAGCCAGTGCCTCTAACCACTGAACCAGCTCCAGTCCCAAACTTATTTTTTTGTGACAAGGTCTATTTCTGTAGCCCAGTTTGGCTTCAAACCCAGGGCAATTGTACTGCCTCAGCCACCCAAGTTTTGGGAATACAGGCTTGAGCTACCACATGCAGCTTAAAACTTCATGTAATTAAGTTGCCCATGAACATTTCTTCTTGGTAGTGGAACAAACTTAAACTCACTCAACAAAGGAAACCATCATTTCTAATTCAAACTTCTGTATTCTCATTTTTGTGTTGACAATATATGATGCAAATGTCTCCCGTTCTGTGACTGTTCTTTTCCAGTTAAAGATGTTTTTTAATGAACAGAAATATTTCTTGTAGTCCAGCTTATCAAATAATTTTTATTTCAAGGCAATAGCTCTCAATTATGGGGTGATTTCACCCACTCCTCAAAAAATATACATTTCCAGTTGAATCTAGGGCCTTATACATGAACTATAGCCCTAGCCCTCTGTTAAAAACTTAAACACAAATTACATTTATTTATCCATTTAGTGTGCATGTATATGTGCTTGTGCACATGTGTACACGTACCACAGTGTGCACGTGGAACTCAGAGGACAACTTGTGAAAGTCAGTCTCTCCTTCTACCCTGTGGGTTGCAGAGATAGAATTCAGGTCATCAGGCTTGGCTGCAGGTACCGTCTTGCTGGCCCCATAAACTTTTTTTTTTTTTTAAATTTGAGGCAGGATCCTAGTTGCCCATGTAGCCTTGAGCTTGTGATCCTCCTGCCACATCCTCCTGAGAACCTGGGATAACAGGCCTGAGCCACCAGATCTAGTGAAAAGAGATATCTCACTATTTTTCATATATATATATGTATGTATATTTCTCTTTATATATGCACAAACGTGCATATATGTGTGTATGTATATTTTTTCTTGTTTGTCTGAAGTTCAAACTTAATTGGGCATCCTGTTTTCTCTCCCTCCCTCTTAAGCCTTTGACAATATCCTTATCATTGGATGATGTCTCGGAAACATTTTTTTTTGTCACAATGGGTGCCAAGAGGTGGAATCTGCTGGCACCTAGTGGACAGAGATGAAGGCTACTGCTTTGGTAACGAGAATTTATTTAGTTTAGAATGTCAATAGTGAAAAGTTGAGAAACTTGCTTCAAGTTTAGTGCTATTTGTGTGCCTTGAAGAAATCATCCCCATCTTAAAGATAGATATTTTCTTATGTTATCAGAAAACCGTCTTTCACATGTGCACGGCTGGAATTGATTCTTGTCTTTAGAGTGGGAGTCAGTTTATTTTTCTCATGGGTATTTGCAACGGACCAGCCCAGACTGGAAGCAGTTCAGTCCGATGGGAACAGGGTCCTCGAGAGAGTGGGCAAGGATTCGGCGAGTGGCAAACAGACAGACACAGAAGAGCTTGGTGAAGGTCTGAGTGTATTTGTGCAGCTGCAAGGTTTGAGATATATACAGCAAAGACTGCAAAATTTCATTAACAGCATGACTGTTCTGTAATTCATCATTTTCAGTTTCAGAGATAAAAGTGAAACAGTTTTGCCAACCATCATGTATAGCCAAAACACATTTCTTTATCTTATCAGCCTGGTACCAGCCAGCAAATTCCTGCTTTATGATACTGTGGTTTCTACTACCAGTTTTTATTACGCACTCAGAATTCTGCTTAGCTTTGTGATTTCAGGTCAGAATGACCTTAAACCACCAAGTACTTTCAATATCAACTGTGCCTGATACTACATTTTTAACTTTACTTTAATTTGATATTATTCCTTTCTCATTTATGGTGGGCCATAGGGCTTCTAAGTTATTTTTTAATTCCATAGATCCTAAAAATCATCCCATGCTAGGGATCTATGTAACTATCCTTCCCAGCTCTCTTGTTGATTTTTTATCAAAAGACACCAAGGTGGTCTTGATCTTGCCAATTTATCCATGAATTGTAATGAATACCAAGAAACCCTTCTTCCATCTATATTTACCCATCTATGTCCCTCTTCATCAGAGGCTCCTGTATATGGTAAAGGCTCATCTGTTGGTTCTGGAAGTTTAAACATACTCCCTTTCCCTTTTCCTTCTAGAAATTTGTTATTCCCTGGACTTTCCAGCATTAATTCTGCTTGACTGCTTCTTGCTGCGTCTAAAATGGCTTTCATTAATAGTGATGCTTCTGGAGGCAAAGTTGTCTCAGGTGATTGAGTTCCTGAGAACTCTTCCTGCATACTAGGATAATTAAAAGATTTCAATAAAGGCAGTGACATCGGTGTCAAGGACACCAGGTGCTTTCCGGGCCCCTTGAAAGCCCTTGATACAGTGACAGTCAGAAAGATAATAGCAAGTAAAAGCACGCCAAGTGCACAACATGTTTTTTAGCACAGCCAGTTCCAAGAGGCAACCTTCCTTGAAGTTTCAGCCTCAACCCACGGAGGATCTCACGCGGGCTCCATTGGAGATGGCGTGACAGGTATTTATGTGGATTCCCACTCTCCCGAGGCTCCTCCCTTGCTCTAACCAAGTGTTCATGTATAAAAGTGTCGGGTTTGGGGCTCTGTCCCGATCTGGGTCTTCAGTTGATGCCTTTGCACCAATACCACACTATATAATTACAGTAGTTTTAGATGACTCGATGCATGGATTCATGGGAGTATCTTAGACTGGGTTTCCCCCAAACAGATCCTGATACAAAAAATTGAATGCAAATAGTTTATCAGTGATATGATTCTTAGAAGTATTTACAGAGGAATGAGGAAATGAAACAGAGAAGGAAAGAAGGGAGGAAGCACAGTGTGTGCTGGTGAGCATGTTACCTCTGTGGGCAACTGAAGGTTTACCTCACCTGGGGCTTCGGGGAGATGGCAGAGGACATGGCTTAGCATCTGTCAGAAGGGCGATGAAACTGGGCTCTTCGTCCACCAGCGTTGAGACTACTTCAAGGGCATGTGTCTCCTAATATGTGCTGGCTGAGCATGCTCTTATAACCAAACAAAGATGGAAAGACGAGAGAGAGAGAGAGAGAGAGAGAGAGAGAGAGAGAGAGAGAGAGAGAGAGAGAGAGAGAGAGAACCAGCCCTAGAGGCTTGCTTTGGCGAGCAGTCACGCAATACTGCAGGACAGGCCCACACTGAGCTCATTTCATCTTGTCACTGAGTCTTCAAGGCAGAAGCCATTTCGCTTCATAATAAAGTCTTTGAATAGATAATGAAAATATGTACACATACACAATGGAATTTTATTCAGCTGTAAAGAAAAAGGAACTTGTTAATTTAGCAGGAAAATAATTGAAACTGGAAAATATTATGTTAATTGAGGTAGCCCAGACACAGAAAAACAAATAGCTCATGTTCTCTTTCATGTGCAGATCGTAGCTTTACATTTTTATATTTGTGCATTTATGTGCGAGTGTGTGTAACTAGAGAAAGGCTCATGAAAGGGGAGGAAAAGAGGCTGGGAGAGGTAGTAGAACACAGATGATATGAAAGTCGGAGGGGGACTACTGGGGTGGAATGGTTTAAGTAGGGAGCGGGGACAGAAAGAAGAGAGGAAAGGTTCAGGGGAGGGTCAGCAAAACTAAGGCCCTGAGGTAAATTAAATAGCGGACAAGCTATTTAAAAGATAAAATTGAGTGCTCGAGAGGTGGGTCAGCAGTTAAGAGTACTTGCTGCTCTTTTTTTAAAATTGAGTTTTAAAAATTTCATACATTTCCACTCAAATCCAGACCCCCTCCCCCATGCATGTCTCCCCATGCCCCCACCGAACCCTATGCACTCTGCCATACATGCTGAGTCCTATTCATTCAGGTGTTTGTACCCAAATGTCCTTCAGTGTAAATGCGTCCACTGGAGTCTAGTCAACCCATCCATTGGTCACATATAAGTCATACTCTACCTCACCCAGCAGCAATAAGTCTCAAATAGTTCTCAATCTAGTGCTGGCCGGCCACCTATTTATCACCTCCCCTTTGGGCCCTTGTTTAACTGAGCTGACACGGGTCCCAAGCTTGACACCACCACTGCTACAGGCTCACATGAGCAAGCCTCCAGGGGCGCAGAGGCCTCTACCTCCCTGTGTTCATGAACAAGCTCTGGCTCTTACAATCTTTCTGCCTCCTCTTCTGCAATGGTCCCTGAGCTGTGGGTGGGTGAGGTTCCATATAGGAGTCCCATCCTATACTCTAGGGTCTCTTATTCTCCAAAACTTGGCCAGTTGTGGCCTTCTGTGTGCATCACACTCTGCTGTACAAGGAAGCCTCACTGGGGAGAGTTGAGGGGTGCATTAGCCCTCTCTCTACCTATTATTCTGCTATATTCCATGAGCCTTAGTTGTAGAGATTGGACTGCAGATGTGTCACCTAATACTGGGCATTTCCCAGGTGTATGCTCTCTGTGCCTGACCAGATGTGCAACTCTGCAGTAGCCTCCATCTGTTGCAAAAAGAAGCTTCTTTGGTGAGTGCTGTATGGCATGTTTGTCATGCTAAGGGAGGTCTCTTCTATCTGGCACTGTGTTCCCTGCCCAGGAGCTCCCAGGTATACATACGCATTAATGTTCAGACACTCTATGTTAATTTCTCATAGGGTTTCTAGGGCATCACTTTACGTTCTAGGTTTCCTATCCCTTCCCCCATTCACTTATCTCCACTCTTTTCTCTCCCATCCGGCTTCCCTCCTTCCTCCCTCCCTAGTCACTGTTGCTGCTCTTGAAGAGGACCTGAGTTCTATTCCTGACACCTGTGTTGGATGGCTCACAATTGCCTGTAACTCCATCCAGATGATCTGACACCCTCATCTGGCCTCTGCAGGCACCTGCGCACACAGACGAAGACGCCCCCCCCACTCCTCCTCACCCCCCACGCATTAAAAAAAAATAAAGCAAATCTTAAAAAAAGAAATTAGGGGCTGGAGAGATGGCTCAGCAGTTAAGAACACTGGTTGTTTTTGCAGAAGACCCAGGTTCGAATCCCAGCACCCACATGACAGCTAACAATTGTCTGTAACTCCAGTAACTCCAGTTCCAGGGGATCCGATGGCCTCTTCTGTCCTCTGCTGGCCTTGTGCGACACGGGTGCACTTACCTACATGCAGACAATACACTCGTACACATAAAACAAAAATAACAGCCAGGCGTGGTGGCCTTTAATCCCAGAACTTGGGAGGCAGAGGCAGGCATCTCTCTGTGAGTTCAAGGGCAGCCTGGTCTACATAGTGAGTTTCAGGACAGCTGGGGCTACAGGGAGACCCTGTCTCAAAAAGACAAAAAAAACATTTTTAAAAAGAGATTAAAAAAATTTGAATGGAGACACCCTGTCTAGGTGGATAGAACTGTTGCCAGAAGCTGTAGGTTACTAAACAAAAAAAATCCCAATACCAGGGATAGGCTACCTCCCTGAGTTGTTTGTTGGTCAGGGGGGTCCCTGAGGCCTCTAGAACAATGCAGGCAATTGTCACCGCTGTCATTTGCCCACCAGAACTAGATGGTAAGGGTGAGGAGGTGTGTGTGTGTGTGTGTGTGTGTGTGCAGAGGCCCAGATGTCTTTCTCAGTTGCTTTCTTTTTTTGGCCTTTTTGAGACAGGGTCTCCCTGTAGCCCCAGCTGGCCTGGAACTCACTATGTAGACCAGGCTGGCCTTGAACTCATAGAGATCCACCTGCCTCTGCCTCTCAAGTGCTGGGAATAAAGGCGTGTGCCACCATGCCCAACTCAGTTGCTCTCTTTTGAGACAGGGTCTCTCACTGAATCCGAACCTCGCCATCTTGGCTAGACTGGCTGGCTAGAGGACGCCTAGGATCTGCCTGTCTCCATCCCCCAGCGTTAGAGTTACAGTCATGTACTGCTATGCCCAACTTTTCATGTGGGTTCTGGGTGTCTGGACTCAAGTCCTCGGGCATGGCAAGCACTTTGGGTTTCTGTGTTGAAACCTTGAGAACTCTCTGCTTTACGAACTTCAGTCCTTGCTTTTAAGGTCTTCGATGGGTTGGTAAAGCCCACTCATATTGTGAAGGGAAGTTTGTTCCAAAATCTACTGATTAAAATGTTAGCAACATCTGAAGAACCTTTACAGGGAAAAAGCTACAATCTATACAGCTGCAGTTGGTCCTGAGGCCATTATTAATAGTCCTCTCTCTCCTCTGGTACCATTTCTGTTTCTCCTCCTTGACCAGCCCTGCTGTTGGTTGAGATTCTTTGTCTGTTGGGGTAGTCCAGATCTTTATCTCTGTGGTTACTGTGCCTCTGTCAGGATATGGTGACTGCAACTGCATGTTATAGTTATCACTGGGCATAGACTCAGCAAGAAGGATTTATACTCCCCCCAGGGCTATGATTGCATTGTTATGTGGCAACAGCTCTATCTCTTCATGGCAATCAGGGTCACATGGTAACTTCTCTGTTGCCTACAGATCTGTGAAGAGAAGCTCGACATGACAGCTGGTAGCCATAGCTTTCGATTTTGTCTAACCCTTGCTGTATACCTGGATCTGGGGGAAATGAACCAGGTCCCTTAAATAAGTGAAGTAGGACCAAAAGTCATAGAGACAGATGAGCTGAACTCTCCCAGTAGATTACTAGGAGTGCCTCCTTGTGATCTGGTAGCTCTGATATTATCCAGCTCACAATGGACAGTTCTCATCACACAGTCAGGTCCTGAGGTCAGATACTTAGTGTCTACTAGGGACCACTGGTGTAGGGGCTCATTTCCTATGATAAGTAGTTTTCGCTGTGTATGGCACAGCCTTACTGCAGAAGCCTAGAGATCACCTACTACGGCATATAAGCCACTGCACACGGTACCTACCTTTGTCATGCCATCTCCTGGGTCATTTGGCCAAGTGCCAAGGATGCTCATCAGCAGCCTGAATCTCTTGCAGGCTCTGCCCTTGTTTGCAGACATCCTCTGAAAACTGACAGCAGCATTCTGAGACAATAAGTGTCTCAGTTTAAAATTCCCAAGTGTGATATACACTGCTTGCAAACTCCAAAGAGGCCTACCATGCATTGCCTCTGCTTGGGCTCCATGCTGTTAATATAATAAACCACTCGGGTGCCTGCCAACTGTCTGAATATAAAGGTCCTTTTGGACTATATCGAGAGAGAATAAGTGGGTTAACACAGTGAGAACACCGGGTGAATGCTAACTACTCTGATCCTTCTTCCTGATGGTGATGAAAGCATACACTTCCTGATCAAAAGTCACACAAGTGCCAGAGGCCATGTTGTTCTAGTCTAGTAAAGACACAACATGCAAAATAGCAGCAGTAGAGCCTTCCAGCTGGAGAAGCTGACAGTGGGTCATTGTTGTCTGCCATAGTATAGTTGGTTTTCCAGGGAACCATCCTATGCATTATTTGTCTTGGATAAATAAACCAATGATGTTTTATTTAGGATGCTATTTATGAGCTATCTTGTCTGGGAGGGGTGTGGGCACTATTGTGTGACACTTCCTGGGGAGACATGAACAAACGTCACCTCACCTCAGATAGGGAACTAATGCCAGACTAAAGTAACATTAATACCAAAGTCCAGCTTGGTGAATCAGTGAGTTTACCTGGGGCACTTCCAGGAATATGGGTGAGGAATTACTTACAGGAGTGTGGGTGACTCAAATGCAGCTGCATCACCAAAGCCCATCCCACCATGGGTGATGACTCACAAAAGCTGGAACCAACATTCCTTCAGGTAAGATTGGGGTCTGCTGTTCATTTTCCAAGTTCTATGCTGGGTTATTGTTTGCCTGAGTTCCCATGGGTCTTGTGTTTGCTGACACCATTGCCGTAGAATCATATGAGCAGGTCCTCAGGAGCCTGTAGGACTGTTTCTGTATGGTCATGCACCTCCTCCCTGGCTCTTACAATCTTTCCACCCCCTCTTCTGTGATGGTCACTGAGTCTTGGGTGGGTGAAGTTTAATAAAGGGGTCCTGTCCAAGGACCATTATTTAGCAGACTCTTGATCTCTACACTTTGGCTATTTGTGACCTTCTGTGTTCCTGGCCCTCTGCTGCAAGAGGGAGTTTCATTATTGAGAACTGTAGAAGAGCTGATCTTCCTAAAACAAGGGACTCTAGATAGGCTGACTAGACTCAGTGGATGGACTTGCACTGGGAAACAGCTGGGGACATTGACAACACAGTGGGCTTTGACAGGGGTAACAGAGTATATGGGCTCCAGTGGGGGGGGGGCTATGGGAGGGTGCAAGAGGGGAAAGGGTAGAAAGATGATTGAGAGATTTTGTATGAAATGCACAAAATTTCAATAAAATACACTGAAGAAAACAAAAAAGAAAAAGGAAAGACAAAAGACTACAAATGGCCAAAGCATAGAGAATAAGGGTCTACAGAATGTGGGTCCTTGGACAGGACTCCTGTATTAAATTCCAGCCAGGCGTGGTGGTGTACTCCTTTAATACCAGCACTTGGGAGGCAGAAGCACGTGGAAGATTGTTTGAGATATTCTGTATGAAATACACAAAAAATTCAATAAAATTAAAAAGTGATACTAATAACAAAGATAAAAAATGAAAAAAATTATTTATTTGCATTAAAGAAAGCTGGAACATTGGAGCTCTGTGTATAACTTGCAGGTAGGTTGGCAGGTCAGAGAGTCACCTTAGAAGTCCTTACTGCTCAGATAAGCTTGAGGAGGGAGGGGCCTTGTAAGGCCAATTTCAGGGACTTCCTGAGCCATTTTGTTATTTTTAAAGATTTACCTTTATTTTTATATTTTTTTATTTTAAAAATTTTACATGTTTTGTCTATATATATGTAAGTGCACCCATGCATGCAATACCCACGGAGGCCAGAAGGAGGCATCAGATTCCCAGGAACTAGAGTTAATGGATGATTGTTCACAAGCACATGAGTATTGGGAACTGAACCCGGGTCCTTTACAAGAGCAGCCAGTGTGCTTAACCACTGAGCCATCTCTCCAGTTCCCCTTATTTTTATTTTTAAGTGTGTGTGTGTGTGTGTGTGTGTATGTGAGTGAAGGTACCCATGGAGGTCACAGTCATAGGATCCCCTGGAGTGATGGGGGAACTGCATGATATGGTGCTAGGAACTGAACCAGGTCTTCTGCAAGAGCAGTACATACTTTTGATTCGAAGTCGTCTTTCCAGCCTTCATAGTGTCTCTCATTTTATTAACAGGCAATTTAAAGATTTCTGTTAACTTATAGGTATGTACATCTCAACTATGCATGCAGGGTGCAAGACCTGACCACAGGATATGTTGAAGGACTTGACGTGCTGTGGGATGGGCTTAGGCTAAAGTTATATTTGTCATTTGACTTCTTTTAAGTTCAATGCTGAGATGGACCACAATTGCATTTTGGGTTTTCTGGTGTTAGAATCAGCTCAGCACAAGATACTTCAAGAGTACTGCACCCAGTAGGTCTCTTTGGCAAAGGGTTGGGAGTATATCTTCTGAAGATCAAATCAAGTATAGTAGGAGACCTAGAGTAATCGGTTCTCTAAGATGCAACTAAAGCAGTGAGCTAGATTTTTTTTTATTTAATATCCAGTGTCAGGCATTCTGTAATAGTAACACACAATAGCCTAAGACCCCACTCCAGGCCCACAGTCCACTCTGCTCTGGGGTCCATATTGGTGGGCTGCTTTGAAAGCTGCTCCAGCCCAATGCTTGCAGTTGGCCACTGGAAACACTGGTAGGGGTTGGTCAAGAGGTTGAATTTATTCACACACCTTCTCTCCACCACAGCCCACAGCACCCATCCTGCAGCCTTGTGCACAGACAGAACTCCAACTCTCTCAGGTTCCAGTAGCTTCTTCACCAGACCCCTTTATGCTGCAGAGGCAGAGCTGACATCTCTCAGCTAGCTCTGGGGTGTACAACGCCTTCCATTAGTTTCCAGAATTCTTCCCCCTTCACAAATAGTCCCTTAACTGAAATTCCCCCAAATCATCCTGTATGATTGTGCTGTTACTACTGTGACCTGGCAGAAAGGCCCATTGAAAGGAAAGGCCCAAAGCACAAGCCAGGATAACTGAGACCTGGAGGCGGGGTTGGAATGGAAAACATGCCGTTGGTCATGGTACACTTTTCAAAGTCAGCAGGTCCAGCAAAGATAAGGTCATGTGCTAGATGAAAACCACAGCAGGTTTTCATCAGGAAAATCACCATAACTACAAGGTCTCAGCTTTCTGGCTATCTGTCCATGTAATTATTGATGAGGACACAAATCCGAAGAAATGCAGCCAAGCTTCTTCTGTTGCGTTTGATAGTCCTAAATCCATGTAACAAAAATAAAAACAAAAAGCACTTCAAGAGAAGTTGGGAGCACTGAAAGGCTGAATAAGGATGGAAGGCTCGTGTCATTTAATTAAAACCACAGAATCAGTAAGAACAGCCCCAGCCACAGATCCTGTAATCTGGAAGGAGACCTGTAAGTCTCCCCCCCCCATCTCTCTAGCCTGGCAGGCTGACAGATGTGCTGCACAGAAGGGCAGTCACAGATGGTTTTTATGAATAATGCTCATAATCACAGGATATTTTATAGGGGCAAGAAAAAGTTTAGGTTCCGCACCCCCCCCCCCCAGGAAAAACTGAGCCTGCCCTAGGATCCGCACTCAGCACATCCATCCAGCCCATTTAACTTCATGCTGTCTTGACCTGCGCAGTGTTAACTTCTTTCCTTTTCCCATAGCACAAGGTGTTCATCTTGGTCAGAGTCTGCGCTGGGAAGTCCTGGACTGAGTCCCTTCTCCAGCGGTTAGATGACACTTCCTGTGCAGAGGTATGAGGCTCACATAGCTCCCCACTTTTGGCTTTCGGGACCAGCCAGGCAGGAGCAAGAGCGACTCCCAGAAACTCAGCATCAAATATTTCTTCTGGGTGCTTTCATCTTTCCTGGTTGTGGGCCCACATGGAGCATCTGATGGGGCTCACTGGCAGGGATGATGAGGCCCCGAGCCAGGGTGTCAGGGCTCAGCAGTATCCAGCTTCTAACCCTCCATACTGCTGTTCCCCTGAGTGGCTCTTGAGTGGACTCAAGACTCTTTGCCCTGGGAACCTGGCTCTGGAATCTTCTGGGAGGGACTCTCTGTATATATGCTCCATTCCAGTTTGCATTCTGGACCCCAGGGAGACGTTTCAGAAGAAGCCCCCGCTTTTTTGTGTTCTATGTTTAATCTTATTGATTAAAGAAATCACCACGATAACTTTGAAATTATTAAAAAAAACAATCATGTATAATTTCACACCTGTCAAAAAGACTTTCTTTTCTCCAAAGTACATTTTGGGCATCTTTATCAAGAATCAGGTGACAGCAGCTGCATGTGTTTGTTTTGGGTTTTCTATTGTACTCCATGGTTTGTTGGCTTTTGTGCCAGTATCATGCTGTTTTATTATTATGATTCCACAGTATGGTTTGAGGTCAGGTGTTATGATATTTCTAGTAGTGCCCCCCATTGCTTTGGCTATCTGGAGTTTTTTGTGTTCCCATACAAATTGTAGGGTTATAGTTTCCTTTTATTAAAATGGAAATTTTTTTTTTGGTCTTTTTGAGACAGGGTCTCCCTGTAGCCTCAGCTGTCCTGGAACTCGCTATGTAGACCATGCTGACCTTGAACTCTTAGAGATCCGCCTGCCTCTGCCTCCCAAGTGCTGGGATTAAAGGTGTGGGCCACCATGCCAGGCTAAAATGGAATTTTTGAGAATGTCATATAATGTGTTATGATCATATTTAGATCCCCTCCCCTATCTGCACCTCTCCCTTACTGCCCCCGCCTGATATCATGTATAATATGTATATTTTAAGGCTTATCAAGTCCAATGCCCTTTGCTGTGGGTCTATCCACTGGAGCCTGGTTAACTTATTGAGGTTTCTCATACTTAAAGAAAGCTGACTCTCCCTCTCCCAGCAGCTATTGATCATCAATAGTTCCTCAGGTGTGGTTGGGGCTTCTACCCCACTTCCCCACTTCTGCGCTGGAATTTTGTCTGGCTTGAGTTTATGTGGGTCCTGTGCGTACTGTCACCATTACTGTGAATTCACAAGAGTATATCTCTGTTTCCTTGTGGTCATCCACCACCTCTGGCTCTTACAATCTTTCAATCCCTCTTCTACAATGATCCCTGAGTCTTGGGAGGCAGAGGTTTGGTATAGGTGTTCTATTCAGCTGTGAATCCTGCAAGCTACAGTAACAACTGGCCTGGCAATATATGCCCACGGATGCAATAGTGGCACAAATGCTGTGGGAGATGCCTGACCCTGATATCGGGCTTAAGAACCTGTGGCTAGGGCTGGAGAGATGGCTCAGTGGTTAAGAGCACTGACTGCTCTTGCAGAGGACCCGGGTTCAATTCCCAGCACCCACATGGCGGCTACGAACTGTCCTTAACTCCAGTTCCAGGGGAATCCAAAGCCCTCTTCTGACCTCCGCGGCATTGCACGACACGGGTGCACTCACATACATGCAGGCAATACACGCATACACATAAAATAAAAACAATAAATAAAATATATTTAAAAAAGAACATACTATAGTGGAGAAGCCACTACTATTATTGTGCTAAATAGGCACAGTATTAAACCAACTCCTCATGACATTGTTATACCCATAGATGAGTGCATCTTTCAGCTCTCACTAGAGAAGCTTCTTGCAGCAGAAGTTAATCTGGTGATTAACCCAGAGACTCACAACTGGTCCAGATGCAGAGAATAAGGACTGCAGAGTGCTTAGCCCTGAATTTTTTCTTAGCTTTGTGAAAAAAAATATCATTGGAATTTCGAAGCTATTGGAGCTGGCTTGTGGTACAGCACCATTTCCATCCTGCCGATTCCCGAACCTTGCTGATTGCTCCACCTTCTTTCTACCTGTTCTTCCGTCATTTTCCTCAGCGTTAAGTGATTTTCACTGCAGAGGTCTCTTACACCTTTAGTAATTTGTTTCTGTTTTTTTTTTTTTTCAGCTGTGAATGGTATTGTTTTCTTGATTTCTTTCTCAGCGTGCTCATTACTGTTAACAGGAAAGCTACTGCCTTTTGCTTCCTGATTTTGTGTTCTGTAAAGTTTCTGCCCATGTTTAGCGGATCTAAGGGTCTTTTGGTGAGATCTTGACGACCTTCTAAATATAGGACTGTACAATCTGTAAATAGGGATACTTTGATTTCTTCCTTCCTGTTTGTGTCCCTCTGATGCCCCTTTTCTCTCTTTCTCTTGCTTTCTTGTACTCACTAAAACTTTTGGGGTGGGGGAGAGTCGGGAGAGATGACTTAGTATTTAAGAACTTGCTGTTCTTCCAAAGGACCAGGGTTCAGTTCCCAACATCCACATCAGGTGGCTCACAACCAACTGTAACTCCAGCTCCAGGGGATCTGATGCCCTCTTCTGGCTTCCTTAGGTACCACACACATCACATAAATGAAAATAAATCTTAGAAAAAGATTTTTTTTTTGAGATAGGGTCTCATGTATTCCAAACTGGCCTTGAACTATGTAGCAAAGGATGGTTTTGAATGTCTGATCCCCCTTCATCCAACTCCCCATCACTAGGATTATAGGCCTGAGTCACCACACCTGGTTTATGGAGCCCAGCACCTTTGCATGCTAGGCAAGCACTCTACCAGCTGAGCTGCACCCCCACCTGTATTTATTGAGGGGTTAAGCACTGTATTTAGTGAGACTGGAGAGTACTCTTTCCTCATCCCTGCTTCCAGAGAAAATGCTTTTGGTTTCCCCATTCAGTATGGTGGCCGAGGATCTGCTATACGCAGTTTCTTAAGCGTGGTCATTCATTATTAGTTTCTTCAGGGATTTTATCATGAGGAAATGCTGAATTTCGTCAAAGTTTTTTTCTGCACTGACCTGATTATGTGATTTTCCCGATTCTGTTTGTACTTACATATATTGATTTGCGTGTGCTGAGCCAGCCTCTCTCTCTCAGACCTTCAGGGTCTATTTGCTGCTCTTTGCCAGGAAGGCCTTGTCCTCTGTGTCCCCTGGGGAGAGCAAAGGCTACAGGAAGGGCACCTCCTTTCTCCCTGTCTCTGGGATGCCTAGGCTGCAGGGCAGAGAGTCCAGTAGAGGTTCTGCCCCTCCCCAGCAGCACCCCCCCACCCCCCCACACGCATATGCACGCACACGCACACACATGCACACACGCACGCACATGTGTGCACACATGCATGTACACACACACACACGCATGAACACACGCACGCACACCTTGCTCCAGTCATGCCACAGCTTAGGGACCCAGATGTAAGTTTTCAAAATGTTCTTTCACGAGCATCTGGATTTTAGTGCTATCTGTGTATCATCCTATTTTACTCCAATTTCATTAGTTTGTGTCCGGCTCTCTCTCTTTTTTGTTGAAAGGTTAATTTGTTCAAGGGTTTGCCAAGTCTTCTTAAGTCTTTGAAAGAAGCGACTCTTCCTTTCACTGATCCTTTCTTGCTGTTGTTCTTTCGGTTTCCATCTCGTTACTTTGGCTGTGATCGTTATCATTTCTTTCCTCCTGCTGATTCTGGGACTGACTTGTTCTTCTTTTTCTAAGACCTTGAGGTATATTGTTCCGTCATTTATTTAAGAGCTCTTTTTTTTTTTTTTTGGGTATTTTTTGAGACAGGGTTTCCCTGTAGCCCCAGCTGGCCTGGAACCTGCTATGTAGATCAGGCTGGCCTTGAACTCACAGAGATCCACCTGCCTCTGCCTCCCAAGTGCTGGGATTAAAGGTGTGTGCCACTATGCCCAGTTCAGGAGCTCTTAATTTTTAATGTAGACATTTATAGCTTTAAACTTCCGTATTGCCCAGGGTCTCTAGAGGAACAGAACCATTAGACTGAATCTACATTACCAAAGGGGGTTTATTAGGTCGGATTACAGGCTACTGGCTGGGGAATACAGCAGTGGCTGTCTGTACACTGGAGAAGCTGAGGACCTAGAGGCTGGATGCTGCAGTCGTCTCAGTCTGGTACTAAAGGCCTGGAGGATTCCCAGAGAACCATGACATTCAGTCTACATCGGGAGTCCAAAGAAACTGGGTTCCAGTGTTAGTGAAGGCAGCAGTGTCAGGGGATAGATGTGCTCACCAGCAAGGAGATAAGGTGGGCCAGCAAAAGCAGGCTGCTTCCCCCAGGCCTTTTTATGTTCGGGCAATTGGTAGAAGGGGCTGTCCACTCTGGGAGACGGTCTTCCCTCTCTTAGTTAATCTGTCTAGGAAGTACCCTTACAGACCTGCCAGGGTCATGTCTCTTTGTAGATTCCAGATCTAATTAACTAATATTAACCATCACAACTTCCCTCTTAGAACTGAATCTCACAGATTCTTTTAAAATGCATGTATTTATTGTATATATGGATGTAGTGTGTGTGTGTGTGTGTGTGTGTGTGTGTGTGTATGTGTGCCACAGCACACGTGTGGAGGTCAGAGGACAACTTGCAGGAGGCAGTTCTCTCCTTCTACCATGTGGGGCCTGGGGATCGAACTGAAGTCATCAGACTTGGTGACCATCTCATTGACCTCTCACAGGTTCTCGTATATTGTGTTTTCATTCGATTCTATGGATTTAAAAATTTCCCTTGATTTCTTTGATGACTTACTGATTGTGCAAAAGTATACTGCCTAATCTCCATCTGTCCCCCCCCACAGTTTCTCTTGCTATTAAATGGCTACCATCAAGAAAACCCAAACCAAACCAAACCAAAACGGCAAATACTGGCTAGCATGTGGGGGTGTGGGAAAGGAATCCTTATGTAATGTTGGTAGAAATGTAAATTAGTCACTATAGAAATCCTGTGGATGTTCTAAAACAACGACAAAGGAACTACCAAATGATCCAGCTATATGTCCTTGGGGCATACCTAAGGGAAGCAAAGGCATCGTACAATAGAGGGGGATACCTGTACACCATGTTGATGCTCACAATAGCCAGGCTATGGGAGTAACCTTCTGCCCATCAGTGGATGAAAGGATAAGAATGGCAGCTATACACAACGGAGTAGCATTCAGTCATTAAAAATAATGAATTTATGTCATTTGCAAGAAAATGAATGGAACTCTGGGTTGGACAGATGGCTCAGCAGTTAAGAGTACATACTTCTCTTCCAGAGGACCCGAGTTTGATGCCCAGCACCCACATCAGGTGGCCCTAATTGGTTGTAACTCCGGCTCCAGGGAATCTGATGCCTCACCTCTGGCCTCTGTGGGCACCTGAGCTCACCTGCATAAACCCCCACACAGATGCATATATATAATTAAAAATAAAACTAAAAAAGGCAAATGGATGGAACTGGAGATCGTACGTAACGTGACCCAGAAGTAGCCGGGGTTAGAAAGATGAACATGCTCTTCTCTCATGTGTGTAATTAACAAAATAAAACAAAACCAAAATCCCAAAAACAAACCTCAAAAGTAACTTCCAGGTAAGCTGCTGAATAAAAATCTCACCATTGAGACTCCGTGAAAGCAAAGTCAAGACAACGCATAGTAAACTCTTATCTTGCAAGAGGCAAGGCCTGTCAACGAACTTACTCTGCCAGGCGAGATCTCTTCAGGGAAGCAGGCAGGAGAGATGAGATTTGGAGTCTGGCTGCCAGCCCTTGCCAGTGGGGGGAGCCGTAGAAACTGCCAGGAAACTGCCGCCCCTCACATACCCTGGAACCATGGGGCAAGAGGATGTGGTGGAGTGTAGGGGTCTGAGGAAAGGACTTACCACCTCCCCTCCCCCACATCCCAGAACTGCACAGATCCCATGTCAGGAATTTGAAGTACAATTCAAGGAAGGGTGATTTATGCTGGTCTGCCTTAAGTGTTTCCTGTTAAGATTCATGAGCACGGGGGAATGGAAAATACAAACCCAGGACTAGTGCTGAACACAAGGTCCAGAGAACAATCTGTCAGATTTGACAGGAAGACAGAGGCTGCATAGAAGATGAAAGGCTCTGGGAACAGACAGTAATGAAACTGCTGAGCATCACCTCCACCACTGTCCTTCTTTGGTGTAGTAGACAGTACCCTCAAGCTGTCAGCTGAAATAAACCCTTCATCCCTTAAGCTGCTTTATCATCAAGAATTTGACTACAGTAACGTGAAGTGTAACTAACATAGTTGTATTAGTGATATCTTCGTGGTTTCATGTCACAATTTCTATTTAAAAAAGAAAAAAGCAGATAGTGGTCTGGAGAGATGGCTCCTCATTGGTTAAGAATGCCTGCTATGAAATCATGAAGACCAGAATTCAATCCCACCATCCCCCAACATAACAAGCTGAGTGTCCCCTGCTAGCCTGTAACCCTAACTCCCAGCAGGGCGGAGAGAAGAGGATTTCTGGGATTTGATGGCTTCCTCTTACTGGAAAACTGAGGCTCGGGATCAGTCATGCACTGAGAAGGCACCAAGAGACTCACGTGGAGAAATCAGAATGTTTATTCACACTGGTGCACCGGAGTGGAGTTATCTTCCAAAGAACTCGAGCCCTGAGTTGAGTGAGTCCCTTTCCAGAATTTATAGGCCTGCTCACATTATTCTCAACCACCACAGCATTGGTGGGTTTGTTACAGCATGTTAGACCATTGACACGTGCTTATGTGCCCAAGACTGCTGATGCAAATTCCTTCCACAGGCACGTTTGCAGAGACAGACAGCTAGGGCAGGGGTTATGGTATTTTTTTTTTTAATAGGATTTTGCCTCAGGTGCCTTAGCAAGCAAGGTAGTTGTAAACAGATGTTCCACTAGATAATTCTGCTTTTCATTTTGTAAGACTGCTTTCTCCATTTTAGTTCTAACTTCTTTTTCAACACAAGTTTTAGCAAGCATTTATAAAACAATATTCAAGTATAAAATCAATCATAAAACAATATTAGACATGCACAAAAGTACACTAAAGGCTATATTTATTTCTCCATTGTTCTACCTCACAAGTGTTGGGAGAGACCCTGCCTCAAAGGAATAGGTGGAAACTAACAGAAGAGGGCACTCGATGCTCTCCTCTGGCACCTGCATGCATATACATGTGCATGGATACACTCTCATAGACACACACAAGTAAATACATCTTTACAGAAAAAGCAGATAGGACTCGATTGGAAAAGAAAAAAGGGAATTCCCACTGAGGTTACTGTGTGTGTTCCCTCAGTGGAGCTCAGAGAACCAGTGAGCCTCAAAAGAGTGAGCCTGGGCCAGTCATCGGGCACCTCAGAGCAGAGCTGCGGTGGATATGCCCTGGCTATAGTTCCAAACTCTGGGGTTTGTTTCTCAACTTGTTGGAGTCCAGACTGTGGAGCCTAATGCCCAGTTTCCATGGGTCCGTGTGCCCAGTTTCCAGTCATGCTAATGCTGGTCTGTTGCCACACTGAGGTCTTCAGGTCTAGGCTGAAGGTAGGAATGCGCTCTAAAGAAATGGGTAACTTGCTTAAGAGGGGCTAGGAGTTCATGAGTTGGTTGTGTGTGTATATACACACATACACGCATATGTATATATATGTAACAATAACGAAAGAAGATGTCATGGAATTGAGAGGGAGTTGGGGAGAATGTGGGAGGAGTTGGAGGGAGGAGAGGCAGGAGTGGAAATGTAAAGTACTCATGAATGAAATTCTCAAGACAAGGAAGGGCTGGGACTAAGCGTCCTGGGGCAGGGGCCACATATTAACAGACAGAAATTAGGAAATTCTGTCTTTTCCTTCCTTCTTTTCTCCTTCCCTCCCTCCCTCCCTCCCTCCCTCCTCCTCTTTCACGGGGATACATGATGTAGTCATGGCTGGCCTGGAATTTGCTGTGTAGACCAGTGTGCTGGAGAGCTTCAGTTTTCAACTTGACACACCTGGGTAGAGGGAGCCTCAATTGAAGAATTGCCTCCATTGGACTGACCTGTGGCCATGTCTGTGGGGTATTTTCTTGATTATTGAGTGATGTGAGAGGGCCCAGTCAGGTCTGCATGCACATACATGTTCTGGGCAGGTTGTTCTGTATTGTATGGGTCAGGGGAGCAAGCCAGTAAACAGCATTCCTCCATGGCCTGTGCTTCAGCTCCTGCCTCCAAGTTCCTGCCCTGAGTTCCTATCTTGGGTTCCCTGATGAACTGTGACCCGGGAGATGTAAGCCGAATAAACCCTTTCCTCCTCAAGGTGGTATTGATCAGAGTGTTTTGTTATGACAATTGAAGGCAGACTAGAACAACCAGGCTGACCTTATTTTTTTTTGTGTTCAGAACTCTTAAAACTTCCCAGTGATTTCTAATTGTGAAATACATTGTTATTAGTGGTGGTGCACTCCTGTAATCCCAGCTCTTTGGAGGCAGAGGCATGAGGATGAGGAGTTTAAGGTCATCCTTGGCTACATGATGAGTTCAAGCCCAGCCTGGGCTACTGGAGATCCTGTCTCAAAGACCAAAACCAAAACTAAACAAACAAAAACCTAAAACCATTATTATTAACTATAGCCCATTTTATCCAACAGACTCTAAAATAGGTCTTCAGTGGTATTAGTTCCTTTCTTTAATTATGTTTTACTTAGGAAACTTTAAAAAATTATAATGATAGTTTCACCCCTACAGTGAAAAGCCTGTAAGGGAAAGTCAGAGCGCGTATTTCACAGTTTGCAACCCCAACGATACCAGTGAATCACAGACACGTGGTTTGCGTGGAAGCACCTTTCTATGCTGAGCCATCTTGCTGGCCCTCTTTTTCCAGGTTTTTTTTTTTTTTTTCCCCCCATAGGGTTTCACTATGTAGCTCTAGCTGACCTGGAACTTCCTATGTGGACCAGGCTGGCCTTGAATTCACAAAGATCTGCCTGTCTCTACCTGCCAAGTGCTGAGATTAAAGGCATGCACCCCAATGTCTGGTTTCCTTTTCAGTTTTAAAAAAGTCATTTATTATATAGCCACCTTAAAATAATCTGTAACACGAAGGGAACTTAGTTTCTCCAATATCCACTTTCTCAATATTACGGGAGATTGTGAGAGCACAAAGTAGTTAGAGGAATTATGGGGTGGAGAGAGGGACCAGCACACGTCTTGGTTCAGTTTAGGTTTGGGTTGATATGTGTGTCCTTGTTTGGTTTTCTGTCTCCATCTTCTCTGTAGAACACAGGAAAGCTGAGCTGTTTCAGTCTGAAAGTCTGTAGTGTTCATGCTGAGCCGTTCTTTTTCATAGCAGAGGAACCCCGCCTTCTGTCTCTGCAGAATTTTCATGCAGATGCTGGCACATTTCTCCCAGTGTCTGTCGATGGAAGCCATGCCATTCTCTGAATCTTTGAATCAAATCTGCATTGATTATTGATTTTTCTTTCTAGGTGGGTGGTTGAAGGGGGTCGTGTGGCTCCAACAGCTATTTCTACACCTTGTGCTTTCTTTGGGCTCATGCTAGGAGCAGACAGCTTTGTCCTTAGCATCCTTGAGTCTTTTCATGGATGGCTCCTCCCAGCGTAGGCACTAAGTGGTCCTGAGGTTGCCCTTCCTCCTCATCTTCTGCCCCAGGCAGCAAAATACTATGTTCTGTGGCTCCTCTGCCTTTGGGAGAACGGACAGAGCAGGGAAAGTACAGTGGATAAGACCATTTGCCAAAGCCCCACCCCCAAGGCGTCCAACACTGAGGGATGCTGACAACATTCACAAGTATGTGTAAAATATTTTAAAAAGGAGAACAAATATGCTAAAAAGCCATTCTTTTAATAATAATTCTGATTTAATTGCCACTGTTTTTAAAGGATTTTTTCCAGTTTTTCCTCATTTTTTCATATGGTTATAATTAAGGTGAACACACATTTTGGAATGCTTCCGTTCACTTTATATGGCACTTATGCCCATGTTTGGGTGTAGGGTGTCCAAACGCTGAGGCAGGCCCCTTGGTGTTGGAAGCCTGTGACTATGGAAATGAAGAAAGGGTTCAGAATCTGGAAGCCTCCCTGCCCAGCGCCCCTGTCGCACCTTCCGTCTCCACCCCTCGTAACCACCATCACCCACTCCTACTTCTGTGAATTTGACTTTTGAGGGTTCCACATATATGTGAGCTCATGTGGTATTTGTCTTTCTGTACTTGTTTATTTCATTTAGCATGCTCTCTTAGTTCCTCCACATGATGATAAGTGACAGAATTTTCTTCTTTTAAAAGCTGAACAGTGTTATACCATGTAAGCACACCACTTTGCCTTTATTTATTCATCTGCTGATGGATGGAGGATCCCATATCATGGATATTGTGACTAATGATACAGGGCACATGGGAGTGCAGATATGTCTTTGATGTAGTGATTCATTGTGTGTGTGTGTGTGTGTGTGTGTGTGTGTGTGTGTATTATATCTTGTAGTGAGATTGCTGGAACAGGCATATGAAAAATGGCTAAATAATTAAAAATCAGAAAAATAGAAATTAAACTCACAATGAAATATCACCTTATACCTGTTAAAATGTTAACAGAAAGTTAAGTATTGAACTAGAGTGGCTGATATTATAGTAATAAATGTACATAATATTATGAAGGTTCAAGTGGTTATTACATAAAAGACAAAAGGTAACAAATATGGAGTCTTTTGAGAAATGCCTATTCAAGTCCTTTGCACATTTTTTTTACTCTGTAAGATTTTTCACTGTATTTTTCATTATTAAAACAACACATGTGGGCCAAGTGTGGTGGTGCACGCCTTTAATCCCAGCACTCAGGAGGCAGAGGCAGGGAGATCTCTGTGAGTTCAAGGCCAGCCTGGTCTACATTGTGAGTTCCAGGACAGCTGGGGCTATAGGAAGACTGTCTCAAAAAGACAAAAAAAACCCAACAAAAAATACACGTATGAAAATGTCATAATGAAACCCATTATTATTATTATTATTATTGTTGTTGTTGTTGTCTTTTTTTCATACATGTATTTTTTTTTTTTCTTGGTCTTTTTGAGACAGGGTCTCCCTGTAGCCCCAGCTGGCCTGGAACTCACTACTAGATCAGGTTGGACTGGAACTCACAGAGATCTCCCTGCCTCTGCCTCCCGAGTGCTGGGATTAAAGGCGTGCATCACTATGCCTGGCTGAAATCCATTATTTTATATAAATAATATTCACTAATAAAACCAGAAACGGGACCTAAGATGTAGTTCAACAGTAGAGTACTTGCCTAGCATGAGCAAGAATCTGGGTTTGATCCCTGTCACTAAAAAAATGCCCATGTGGCTGGATGTAGTGGTGCATATCCATAATCCCAGCAGGTGGGAGGTAGAGGCAGGAGGATCAGGAGTCCAAGGCCCGTATCAGCTGCATAGTTTAAGACCAGTCTGGTGTATATGACTCTGTTTCAACCCCCACCACCTCAAACAACAACAACAACAACAACAACAACAACAACAACAACAGCAGCAGCAGCAGCAGCAGCAGCAGTCTGCTCTCCATTAGATGCCCAAGACTCAGTTTTATCTCTACCAATCACAGTCCTTAGGGGCAGGACCAGGCTTCTGAAACACCGAACTACCCAGACAACTCTGATGACCTGTTAGGCTTTGTGCCCCATGTACACACCTCACGTGGTACTTGGTACTTCATATTAAAGCAGAGAGGATGGTTTTACATTTTTGTTTTTTTATAATTCCAGTCAAAGAAGTTATCTAGCAAGTATTTTTTGATGAGTCATCTAAAAATATAATTCAATTTTCCTACTGCATTTCATTCAGTGTGGAAGGGTCTTTTGAGATGTTATTAATGTAAGAGCACCATGGAACAATTAAAAATGATCATTTTCAGTGGGGGCACAAGGGCTCATACCTGTAACGGCAGCACTCTAAGAGGCTGGGGCGGTGGATTGCTGAGTTTGAGGACAGTCTGGACTATACAGAGAAGCACTGTCTCACAAAGCCCTACTTCCAATTTTACCACTTTCAAGAGGGTGAAGATGTAGCTCTGTGGTGTGGCACTTACCTCGTGCGTTCTTGTGTTTGACCCTTAGGACCACAAAAACAAAACGGAAAAACCACTCCACATACATTAAGGATCTATATCAAAAAGTGCCAATGACAAATTATTTTCACCAATTTTTCTTTCTTTTTTAAAAAAGCCATGCACACAGTTAAACTATAAAAAGCAAGTGGTGAAGCCCAAACCCAAGACTGTAAGATTTATGGATGAGACAGACTTTCTAATCTACACAGACGAGTTCAAGTAGCACTTTGAGGAAAATACAGTGTGTGAATATTAAGTTCCAAAGAAGCCCCATTTTATCACAGAGCACACAAACCCTTTCTTCACAGGGAACGGTCCTTCACGGTAGTCAATATTTCTTTTCACAGCTCCCAACTTCTTCTTCTAACTGTTTCCCATGTTAGTTAAAGTGTGGAGACAACTGATAAAGTTTGTCCGGGTTGTGCAGGTCATCAGTGTTTATGAAAGCTCATTCTGTTTTTAGCCATTTTCTAGCTCAGGTACAACACTGCAGTTCCTTCCCTTTCTAGCCTAGAAGCCGTGTAAGGCCCCGGATTAGTGTTTTAGGATGATTTTCAGGTTCCCAGGACTCCAGTGTTGTCAGACACTCTGAACAGAGCCCTCTTCTTGTTTTGATAATGAATCATATTGAGGGGCAGAAGGATGAGTGTCACAGGGACACTTCTAGCAGACCTATGGAGAACCTTCCACAGGTCAAAGGCACTCAACCCCACAGGCTCCTACTTGTCCCCCAAGGGGGAACCCCTGTCATTGCTCTAGTTTCCCTCTCAGTGGGGCACCACATGAGCATGGCAGTGAGGTCTAGGTGTGGTTTCAAGGGCATGTCAAAGGGGGCAGTCCCTTTTGGCCTCGTATGGGCAGTATGGTTGGGGAAGCCATCTTTGTCATTACTCTTTGCGTTTTTTTTTCTTTTTGAGACAGGGTCTCCCTGTAGCACCAGCTGGCTTGGAATTTGCCATGTAGACCAGGCTGGTCTCAATCTCACAGAAATCCACCTGCCTCTGCCTCCTGAGTGCTGGAATTAGAGGTGTGTGCCACCCCGCCTAGCTTCTTTGCACATTAAAAAATATTTTATTTATTATTTTTATTTCATGTGTATGCGTGTATTGCCTGCATATGTATAAGTGTACCTGTGTCGTGCAATGCCCACGGATGACAGAAGAGGCTGTTGGGTCCCCTGGGACTGGAGTTGTGGACAGTTGTTAGCTGCCATGTGGGTGCTGGGATTCGAACCCGGGTCTTCTGCAAGCACAGTGTTCTTAACCACTGAGCCATCGCTCCAGCCCCCCTTTGCACATTTTTTAATTGGGTTATTTTTTTTGCAGTTGAGTTGCTCAAATTCCTTATGTATTTTGGATACAACTTTCAACCCTTATCTTCTTCCAATTTTGTTTTACAGTCCATGGCTTGCCTTCTTCATTCTGTTATTTCCTTGGTTGTTCAGAAGCTGTTTAGTTTGGTGTGATCCCATTTGTCTGTTTTGTTGTCTGTGCATTTGGGGTCATGTTAAAAAAAATCGGCTGAAAATGGAGTTATCCTATACTGTGAGGCAATGCCCTTCCTACACACCATCGGCTATCAAACAAAAAGCCCAGTGCCAGGGAATTGGTTACCTCTTTTGTAGTTATTGGTTAGTGAAGTCCCATAGACCCCCAAACATTATAGGCCATTGATACTGATCTTGGTGGCAAGCCTCTATTGCTGAAGACACCATATACCTGAGTCATAGAACATGGAGAACTCAAGCTGGTGCTGACCTGGAAGCTTCATCCCTATTGGTTAGCTTTCATTATCCCTGTTGGCTAGTTTTTTTTTTTTTTTTTCCCCAGAGGAGAAAAGCAGTCACCAATCTTATCAAGATGCGAACCCTAAAAACTACAATACCAACTAGCCTGGCAAGCTATGTTCACTGTTGCATTCATACATGTATATTATGAGGGTAACCAACTACTTTCTAATTGGATTTAAGGCCCACTTAAGATGGAATCCATGCCTGGGACCATTCCTGGGGTCAAGAACCTGTGACTAGATAGGTTATAGGCTCTCGGGAAGAACCTACTGGTATTCTGCTAAATGGACATAGTATTAAACCAGCTCCTACTGACTTATTACTATACCCATAGGTTAGTGCATCTACCAGTCCTCCAGAAAAACTTCTTTTTACAGCAGATGGTGATTAACACCAAGACCCACAAATACTCAAAGTGCAGAAAACAAGAGATTGCTGAGTACTCAGCCCTAAATGGGGCATCTATATCACACCCCCTCCTGTCAAGGCTCAGTGACCGTCATGGAAGAGGAGGAGGAATGATCATAGGACCTGGATGCAGTAGAAGACTGCATTGAAGTAGTGTCTGGAAGACACAATAGGGCAGTTGCATGTGAATGCACAACAGTTGTAACAGTATGTACAAGACCTGTACAAGCTCAAGGCAGACAAAATCCTAGGAGGTGGTCACAGAGTCCCACCCCTCACTGGGGAGCAATTGATAGCTGGTGGGAGAGGGAGAGTCAGTTTTCTTTGAGGGTAGGTTGCCCATACTGCAGTGGATGGCTCTGTACCCAGGAGTATATGGAGAGAACAAATTAGACTCAGTGGGTTATCAAAAAATTAAAAGGACATGAAATTAGCAGGGTAGAGAGGTGGGGTTGGAACTGGGAGGAGTCACGGGGAAGAATGGATGAGGTGAATATTACCAAAATCCATTGTTTGGTCTGGATATGGCTCAACTGTTAAGAGCACTGGCTGCTCTTGCAGGGTTTGAATCCCAGCACCCACATGGTGACTAACAACTGTCTTGAAGTAGTGTCTGGAAGACACAATAGGGCAGTTGCATGTGAATGCACAACAGTTGTAACAGTATGTACAAGACCTGTACAAGCTCAAGGCAGACAAAATCCTAGGAGGTGGTCACAGAGTCCCACCCCTCACTGGGGAGCAATTGATAGCTGGTGGGAGAGGGAGAGTCAGTTTTCTTTGAGGGTAGGTTGCCCATACTGCAGTGGATGGCTCTGTACCCAGGAGGATATGGAGAGAACAAATTAGACTCAGTGGGTTATCAAAAAATTAAAAGGACATGAAATTAGCAGGGTAGAGAGGTGGGGTTGGAACTGGGAGGAGTCACGGGGAAGAATGGATGAGGTGAATATTACCAAAATCCATTGTTTGGTCTGGATATGGCTCAACTGTTAAGAGCACTGGCTGCTCTTGCAGGGTTTGAATCCCAGCACCCACATGGTGACTAACAACTGTCTGTAACTCCAGTTTCAGGGAATCCAGTGCCCTCTTCTGACCTCTGTGGGCACTGCATGACACTGGTGCACTTACATATATGCAGACATGACACTCACACACATAAAACAAAAAATAAAGTTCAAAAATACATTGTATGACATTCTCAAAGAATATAAAAGTATTTAAAAAACTGGCAGGACGATTACTGTAATTTCAAGGCCAATCTGAGCTGCATAGTGATTTCTAAGCCCCCTATGCTAGGATCTAGAGTGAAAACCTGTATTAAAAAATTAAAACAAAATTAGACTACCCTTTTCCATTATTTGTTCTTGGCAGACTTGTGAAAAACCAATATCATCATCTTCTTTGTATGGAGAAGGAATTGGTTCAGGAAAGAATATACACAGTCTCGTGGTCTTTGTGGAATGTCCGGGGAGTGTGTGAACCAGCTGGTAAAGTGGCCCTGGAAGGGCACTGATGATGCACTCTAGAGCCCACCTCTGGCACTGCTGAGAGACACTTGTTTCTGGCTTTCCACTGGGAAGCTATCATTTTTTCATTCCCCACCAGTATCACTTCCTCGGCTCCCTCCAGCATCTCCTCCCACATGGCACCTATATCCAGTTAGGCCCATTTGATGGGCTATCCTTACCCATCATGATCTAACTTTCAACAAGACAAAGGTGAGTTTTGTTGATGGAAGGTTCCAACTAAAGCTCTGGGGAAACTCTGAATACATGCATCACCCCAGAGCTACTCGACCCCTCCTTAGCTGACTTCTTTGCTTTGCGGTTGGGCTGGAATGGCTCTAGCGACAGGCTGATTCAGATCCTGCCATGGTTGCACATCTAACCCATCATCAGCAGATAGTATCACTGAGCCCTTGACATGGCACTTCCCTCAGAGGGACTAGCCACCAGTGAGAAACTGTTTAGATCATATCAGACCCATTCTGCTTCGGAGAGATGGACAATGGTCTTCATCAGCATTGGTATCTAGCTCTCTGGGTATGAACTTTTCTTCTCTGCCTGAAATGCCTCCACCAGCACCATCTTAAAGCTTACAGATTGCCCAGTCCTTCAACCTGGTTCCTATGTGGCATTACTCAGATCAAATGACTCATTTTATAAAAACTGATGGTTCATTGTGTTCATTCAGAACACATAGAAGCTGGTAGACTAATTAAATAGTGAATTGACCTGTTGAAAGAACTGTTAAGGTGTCAGCTCTGAGACAGCACCCTTGAGGTTGAAGCACTGTCCTCCAGGGTGTGGTAAATATGCTGAACTGATACCTATGGTTTGGTGTTCCCATACAACTAACATACGAGGCTGGGAATAGAGGGTTAGAGGTAGACTTGACCCTTTTCTTTATCACTCCTGGGGACTGACTGGTGGCCCTTATATCTTCCTGTACTGCAGACTCAAATTTTTCCAACTTAGAGGCAGTTTTCCAGAATGAAGATGCTCTCACCAGGGGCAGAAGCAAAAGGTCCAGTGCAGTGTAAGCTGTGACTGCTATTTAGTTGTTTAAGATCCTTCTTGACTGTTGTCTAGTCGTTTAGGATCCTCTGTGACTGCTATCTAGTCATTTAGGATCCTCTGTGACTGCTGTCTAGTCGTTTAGGACCCTCTGTGACTGCTGTCTAGTCGTTTAGGATCCTCTGTGACTGCTGTCTAGTCGTTTAGGACCCTCTGTGACTGCTATCTAGTCGTTTAGAATCCTCTGTGAATCAGTGCACTAGAAAGCAAAGCAAGAGTTCTTATACTGGCCTTGACCACGGGAAGCAAGAGCTGCTGGAGTGAATGGATGAAGATGAGGATGGCTACGATTCAGATCACAGGGGATACCTCTGTGCATTTGAGCTCAGTGATAATCATAAGTAGACATTTGTGACAATGAAAACCTAACAAAAATTAACCAAAGGCTCAGTCCTCGGGGGTTCAGGCCTGGGACACTGTCCAACACAGATGGGAGATGTAGCATGGGTTCTGGGGGTGAGGGGAGAAATGTCAATTTTGGCTCTGAAACCAGCTGCAGCAATGATACTTTATTTGACAGCCTCTAAATTTTTTTTTTGTTTAGGAGAGAAAAGTATTTTTAAATTTCATGTTTCAAAAATTCAGATCATCACATTAATCACTATATAAACTTTTCCATTATGTTAGTCAGTGTTTGATGTTTGATGGGCAATGTTTTATTAGAAGTTATTTGAAGAAATACAAATGAACTATTTTGCTTATAAACATGATAAAGGGAGGTAACCCAGACCCAGAAAACAAACACTCTGTGTTCTCTCCTATTGGGGTCCTAGCTCTGAATTTTTGATGTGAGTATATATATATAACCTGAAGTAACCACAAAAGACAGGAAAGTAGAAAGGAACCATGGGGGACAGGTGGTAGAAGGAGCTCTAGAGAGGGCGGCAGTAGGACACAGGCGACTAGAAAACATGAACCAGGGAAGGAGGAGGGAGGGCAATACACAGGGAGAAGGAGGAAGAAGAGATAAATAGCACTAAGGGCGTTTAAGAAAGCCATAGGGGCCGGGCGTGGGGGTGCTTGCCTTTAATCCCAGCACCTGGGAGGCAGAGGCAGGCGGATCTCTGTGAGTTCAAGGCCAGCCTGGTCTACATAGTGAGTTCCAGGACAGCTGGGGCTACAGGGAGACCCTGTCTCAAAAAGACCAAAAAAAAAAAAAAAAAAAAAAAGCCATAGGGAAACATATAAACTTACTTAAAAGTACATACACAATGTATATGTGTATATATGTATATGTATATAGTTTAAATGGATTATGCTTCCCTCAAGAGCCATAGACTATCTAACAAAAGCCAAAGTGCCACGCCTGGGAAACTTCCCTTCAAGTAGTTGGTTAGGGGAGTCCAAAAGATTCCCCAAACAACATAGGTTATTGCTATGCTTTTGGTTACCTCCCAGAACTTGAAGATTATCTATTGCTGAAGCCATCACATACTTTGGACACAGGACTTAGAGGAATCGAGTTGGAACTGACCTGGAAGCCTCCTTCCTGAGGACCAGCTCTCACAGTATCACAGCGATCAATATTAAGCCTACCATGCTGGTTAGTTTTTGTCAACTTGACATAGGCGCTGGATCCCCTGGAACTGGACTTACAGATGGCTGTTGACCTCCATGTAGGTGCTGGGACTCAAACTTGGGTCCTCTGTAAGAGCAGTCAGTGCTCTTAACCAGTGAGCCATCTCTCTAGCCCTGAGGCATTTTCTTGTTAGTTGGTGTAGGAGGGCCTAGCCCACTGTGGGCAGAAGGTGGGATTGGGCTGTATAAGAAGGAAGCTGAACCAGGCTTGGGGGTGCACACCTTTAATCCCAGCACTTGGGAGGCAGTGGCAGGCGGATCTCTGTGAGTTCAAGGCCAGCCTGGTCTACATGGTGATTTCCAGGCCAGCTGGGGCTACAAGGAGACCCTGAGAAGTTGGGAAAGTCAGGGGAAGTGACCTAGTAAGTACTGTTCCTTCATGATTTCTGCTTCAGTTATAGCCTTCGGGTTCCTGCCTTGAGCTCCTGCCCTGGCTTCTCTTGATGGTGGACGGTAACCTGTAAGATACAACAAACCCTTTCCTTTCCTTCCTGAGGATTTTATCACAGCAACAAAAAGCAAAGTAGGACACCTATGAACCACAACAATGACCAGCAACATATCCCAGTGGCACAATAGTGGTGCTTTTGTTTTAGGAGTAACAAACAGCTGTCTAATTGGACTTAAGACCCACTCCATAGGAGGGAATTCATGCCTGGTACTGTAAACCTAGCCAAATCCCCAGGCTGGAGTGGTCACAGTCCTTAGAGGAGAACCTACCACTGCTATTTTCCTAAATCAATATAACTTCTAACTGTATTCCAAATACAGTTAGCTATCATCCGTCATCAAAGAAACTTCTCTTTGTCATAGATGGAGATCATTACAGAGATCCATAACTAGTCAAAATTCAGAGAACAAGCTACCATGGGGTTCCCAGCCCCAACTGATATATCTATAATGCAAACCCTACACTTAAGGCTCAGGGAGCATTGCAGAAAATGGGGCAGAAAGAGACCAGGACACCTGCTGTGGACAGTGTCTTCCAGACATGATGGGGAGGCCACAGCCACAAAAATCTCAACAATATGGTTGCCTGAACAAGACCCGCATAGTGACAACACTAATTGATATGCCAATGGGTCCCATCTCTAGATGAAAAACTACAGGCGATCAATGGTTGCTGAGGGAGGAGAATCAGTTTTCTCCAGGAATAAGCTCCCTGATAGGTTATCCAATTCCAAGTGGTCAGTTAAAGACACGTATGCTTTTGAGCACCACTAAATCAGCTCAGTAGGTTTCATATATATATATATGTATATATATACACACATATATATACATGTATATATGCATACAGTAATGATTAAAGAAGAAAATAGGACATTAAGAATCAGTATTTTTAAATTTGGCTGCATACTTTTTCCTAAATTACTGTTGGGTTAACTGTTCCATGAGCACTTCCCTTTAAGGTGGGAAAGCATAGTATTGAGGCACTGTGTAAGAAATCACATCCTTTATATAAGTGGCCCCCAGATTGCACTTACTCCAGACCCCAACTACCTGGAACCAGTGGACACAAATGCTGTGTCTGCTTCATCAGTTATAAGGATGGGTGGGAACCAAAAGGAGAATTTGGGTTTAAAGATTGAGAGGTGGCGCAGTCCTGTACTGTGCTTTACGTCACAGCAGGAAATGTTTTAGTGATGTTATAATACAAAACTTACTATACTAACACACACTCTGAAATATACAACCAAACCAATTACAGCAGCCATACACCGGTACCTGGGCACAAGGGCAGACTTTGAATACAACTGGGGATCTCTAACATTAGGTTATAGATTTATCAAATTCACATTAAAATTGTTTGTTTTATAGGGTAAAGGACAAGAAAACTTTATATATGCTGTAATTTTATCACACATATTTACATTTTTTTTCCTTCCATAGGTTCTTAACACTTACATTCCATAGCTCCCTATTTCAAACAAACTTTGTAGGGACTGTATGAAGCTGTATAACTGTCAGAATAGTTTGGGTAGTGATATTTGTATAATAGAAATCTTCTTTGTTTTTTGAAACTGGATCTCATGTAGCCCAGGCTGGTCTTGAAGTTCCCATGTAGCCAAGGATAACTTTGAGCTCTTCATCCTCCTGTGTCTACTTCCCAAGTTCTGGGATTACAGGCATGCATTACTATGCCCAGTCCAAAATGTTTCTTGAAGGTTATTGAGTGATCTCTAGTACTAGTTCTGTAAAAAATGCTCCAGTGTACCAGTTGGTAGATACCTATTCACTGCATTTAAGAAACAGGGCCTCTGGGCATGCATTGTGCCTCTTTCTGTTCCATGGCTGGGATTCTCATTTTAAATTTATTATAATGGAAATCTTTATGCGGGAATCGTTATGCATTTCTCTTTTACTTCTTAAGGAATTCCTGGGAACAATTTGCTTGGTCAGAGATTTGCCGTGCTCGCAGAAGCCATGCACGTTGGCAGCCTGAAACTCTGTTCCTTCCACTGGCGAGTGTTTGTGCTCAGCACTTCTAGGCTTTGGGCCTCTTGCTGGTTTGGATGGAGCCCTTTGTGGATGGCTGTCGCTCAAGCAAACTTGATGCTGTCCCTCTTCTTACTGCCCCCTGTATCTGTTGCATAGCAACGGATAAATGGCACTCTCCCTTGCATCTCCTAAAAGCTTACATATGGGCTGTGAGAAAGACCCTGTGTTATAGTAACAGTCATTCTTTAATGACTTGTGTTTGAAGCAGTGATCCTCAGCTGAGGGTGATCCTGAATGGCCATGGGGGTTATTGATCAACACCTGGAGACATTTTGGTTGGTAGTGAGGAGGGTGTTGCTGCTAGCTTCTACTGGGGAGAGGCCAGACATATTTTAAAGATCCCACATTTTGTTGGCAATACGAAATGTTCTCAGTGATTCTGAATATTATTAAATATAAACCAGAGTTAGTATAGTGTTGATAGTTAAGATAGAGGCTGGGGAGATGACTCAGTGGCTAAGTGGGCTTGCTGGGAAAGCATGAGGACCTGAGTTTGAATCCCCAAAACACACATAAAAATGGGGTGTGGATGTGTGTACCTGTAACCCCAGCACTGTGAGGGATGCAGATGAGAGGGTATCTGGGGCTTGCTGGCCACCAGTCTAGCTCCAGGTTCAGTGAGAGACCCTAGCTCAAGGGAATCGGGCAGAGAGTGATAGAACAAGACACTTGATGTCCTCCTCTGGCTTCTGTGTGTGTATGGGCATGAACACCTGGGTACATACATGTGCATGAGTGTTGCCAGAGTTCTCTTGGGGTCTCTCGCGCAATCAGACAAACCATATAATATGTTTTTATGTGAATTTATTATGGTTTATGCCCTTGGGTAGGGAGGGGGTAAATGGGGGAACTTACACAGAGACAAGCACTCTTGAGCGGTGGCTCAGAGCCCACCACTTCAGATTCCTCCCACCACTCACCCATAGTCTCCATTAACTTTCGCCCATGCATACTGAGCCCGCAGTCTCACCCCAGGTCTGTAAGTGCCCCCTCTTGCGGCCACACGGGTAAGATTCTGGGGCCATCTTTTTCTCCATGACCACCACTGCAGGCAGGTTCCTGGAGGCTAGTGGCTTCCGTCCCAAGATGGTGCAGAAAACCCCTCCCCAGTCAATTCTCCACAGCAAGCCCCACCCCTTGGAGGAAACAGGCAGTTTGGGAGACAATGAGAGAGAGAGAGAGAGAGAGAGAGAGAGAGAGAGAGAGAGAAAGAAGGAAGGAGTGCGTATAGTACATATAATTTCTTGCTTAAGCTGGAAACCCAGATCCTGCCTTCTGGGAAAACTGCTTTTCTTTGCTTCCTACTTGTCTTTGTTTTGGTTGCTATGTGCAGGGAGAAGAGAGCAGAGAAGACACACATTGCAGTCTGGAATCTGGGTCTTTACTGGAGTTTATTGAGATTGTGGCCTGTAGGAACCTTCCAGAGGCTCAGGGCTATGTGGCAGAACTTTAGCAGGAACCAAAGGAGGGCCAGATCACATGGCAGGCACAGAGAATTGGTTCCGGTCCAGTTCCTCATTTCCAGGGTTAATTCTCCCTCAAGATCTCATTGATCCAGGGCCGGTAATGGGAGATTCTGGTGAAGACAGCAGGGGGCTTTGCATTCCGATGTACATAGGATGCAATGCCCTGGGCTACCCCGGCACAGAGAAGAGGACCTCCAGAGTCTCCCTGTCAGGGGAGAAGAAGAAAGGAGAGAGGAAATGCATGAATGAAGAGGAAGTGACCCTCTACTTCTACCCATGGGTCCCAACATGGAGTTACAGTCAGGTCTAGAGTCAGACCCAGGAGCTCAAGGGTTTGTGCACCTCAGTCGGCTGCCATACTTTCCTTTCCTGAGGCAGCCACCCCACCTTCTTCATATCACCCCTTTGTTCCCCGCCCAGCAGACTAGGATGCGTGTCCCGTGACCGTTCTGGGTCGTAGGAGGAGGAACACATCAATTTCCTGACTCTTGTGATTCCCAAACCCTGCCACTTCTTCCATCCCTCTCTCCTAGAATTCTGGCCCCTGAGCAGTGATTTTTGGACAGACTAGTTGGAACACCACCTTGTATACGGACTGCCTCTTCCTGGGATTGCCCACACAAAGCTGGAGATTGTGGTGCAAACTGAAGTGTGTGCAGGCTTGGGGGTCCAAGAGTCTCATCTTCACTTCCTGCAGGGTGTCGGAGGCTGATTCGTTCACATTTGTTCTTCCCCAACCAACTGCCCGGCACATCCTCCCAGGTGGGATGAAGTTGAATTGGGCTGGGAGCGGGAGAGTCCCCACAGCCAGCGTCAGGTTGGCTTTCTCCTTCAACTGCGAAGGAGATGAGGGGCTGTTAGTGAAGGCTATGGGCTAGGAGGTAGCTGGAGGCAATCAGGGAGGGAAAGGGCAAAGCACCTCACTTTAGGGCCAAGTCTGCTAGGGGGACTGTGGCGAGAATGCTGTCTAGAGGTAGGCCAGAGAGTTCAGGGCATTGGGGGCCGGAAGGAAGTGTATATGGGAGTAGAAAGATGTTGCTACCTTCAGTAACATGATATCATGGAGAATCAAATCGTCATCGTAGTTTGGATGAGGGAATTGCTTTTCAACCTCAAGTGTCTGCCATGTGTCTTCTTTCACTGTTTTGTTATGGGCTCCTAGGAGGACCTTTATAGATCTGTTATAGGGAGGACAAGAGGCTGAGGTTGTAGCAGTGGGCAGAGTGCTTGTCTAGTTCTCATGAAACCCTGGGTCCAATCCCTAGTACCATATCAACTGGCATGGTGGTGCATGACTATAATCCCTGCACTTGAGAGATAGAGACAAGAAGACCAGAAGTGAAAGGTCATAGTGAGTTTGAGGTCAGCCTGGGCTACATGAGACTTTGTCTCAGAAACAAGCCCCCCAACTCCCACTCAACCCTCCCCCAAACAAACCCTATTGCTGTTGTTACAGCAATAAAAAAGAATGGACACTTAGAAACAGAGACAGCTCCTTAAATGAATGGATTTTGAGAAAAGGCTATAATTCCTTTCTGGGACGCTCTGTCTATCCTCACTTTCTTGGCCACTTATAGTTTTGGATGGGCTCAGGTTTTAATCATGAGGGCAAGGGGCCGGAGCCAGCTTTCAGGAAAGAAAAGAAAAGGCTTCTTTTAAAGACAGAACTTTCTCCGGAACAGACACAATTTCCAGCGCAGGAGCCCTAGAAATTGCTTCTTCTGCAGCAAGAGATAATGAAGAAAGCAGGAAGTGGTGGTGTTCTGTGAACCTTGTTCTCTGTCTCCCTTAAGGACCAGACAGGCCATAGGACACAGCCTAAGACTACTATTAAATATATATAGGATTAAACTGACTCCTAATGGCTTCTTATTATACCCATAGATTAATGCACCACTCAGCTCTCACCAGAGAAGCTTCCTATGCTGTAGATGGCGATGAACACAGAAATTCACAACTGGACAACGTGTAGACAATAAGAGGCTGCAGGGTGATTATCCGAGAATTGGATACCTGTATCAAACTTCTGCCTCCTAAGGCTCAGGGATCGTTGTGGAAGAGGGTGTGGAAAGATTGTAAGAGTCAGAGGTTGTGGATGACCACAAGGAAACAGCGTGGTCAATTACTCCTATGAACTCACACCAGTGGTGACAGCATGCACAAGTCTCACATGAGTTCAAGTCAGACAAAATCCCAGCATAGATGTGGGGAAGTGGGTAAGAAATCCCAACCCTACCTGAGGAACTATTGGAAACCAATGGCTTCTGGGAAGAGGAGAGTCAGTCTCTCTCTCTCTCTCTCTCTCTCTCTCTCTCTTTTATGTGTATGTGTGTATTGCCTGCATGTAGGTAAGTGCACCTGTGTCATGCAATGCCCACAGAGATCAGAAGAGGCTGTTGGATCTCCTGGGACTGAGTTACGGACAGTTGTTAGCTGCCATGTGGGTGTTGGGATTCGAACCCAGGTCTTCTGCAAGAACAATCAGTGTTCTTAACTGCTGAGCCATCTCTCCAGCCCTGAGTCAGCCTCTAACTTTTGGTAGGTTAACCAGGCTTCGGTTTTGGGACACAAACTTGATACTATAGACATATATATATATATATATATATATATATATATATATATGTATATGGGTGTGTATACATACATATCATACACACACATTCACGCACATATATAATAGGGTACATGAAATTGGGCAGGGGATAGTAAGGTGAGGTGCAGATAAAGAACAGGATTTAAATATGTTCAAAATATATTGTATGAAACTCTCAAAAATTAAGTAAAAAAAAAAAAGAGAGGGGCTCTGGACCTTGGAAACTGCAGTTCTTGAGAAGGGCCTGTGAGAAGTAGCCTAGAAGTCTGGGTGGGCCCTGAAAGGTAAGCCATGCACATCTTCTGTTTTGAACGGGTACCGAGGGAGCTGCTTTCAGAGACACGTCCCTTGCCTCTGAGGGGCGTTGTGCTCACAGTGATCGAGGCTCAGGGAATCTACCTAATGCCGTTTCCCACCTGCCAGCTGACCCCGGCTCAGATCTCTCTTCAGATCCCACCTGGATGTGCCCGGGGTTGCTACCCTGATTGATTTCCTTACTCTCTGAAATAAACAGCATCTGGTCTCACCTTCCTGCACAGTGAGCAGCTGTCAGCACAAAGTCTCGCCTTATCAGGAAGCCACCACAAGCTCTCAGGTAATTCTGGGAAGTGACAATTTCCAGATAGGCCATGTAGGGGCGGGAGTGTGGTTTGCACTCTGTGCCCCCGATGATGTCCCCTGGAACAGAGAACCCCAGGGCCTGACGAAGGGAACAGCGCAGCTGGGTTAAGACTGAGACTTCCCTGGTGTTCCTCCTCGCCCTGAATTCCGCCCTCTCTGACTCTGTCACTGGCTTTTCTCCCCTTACCCCCAAAATTTACTCCTTAAATTAACGTTCGTTCTTGAGGTACGACAGCCAGTCATGCCTTAAAGCTAGGCATTTTTCAGCTCTGCGTTTCTGCACTCCTGCCCTGTGGCTGGCCCTTCTGTCCTCCTGTAGGATGTTTGTTGTTCTGGTTCCTCCTGTCCTGGCCTTCTGACAGTCACAGAACAACCAGATCTCAGGATAATCTCTAGATTTAAGCCCAGAAGATGAAGAGAATGTGGCTGTTTTCCTGGGGATCCCTCTCTTCCTCCCACTTGCTTTACAACCCCCCTCTCTCGGTCAATGCAGAACTCTTTGTTCCTGGGACCTACCATGACCTCAGAGAATGGATGGACATAGCCCCAGAGGAGACTTCACTGTGGTACTTTTTTTTTTTTTGAGACAATGTCTCACTGTGTAGCCCTGCCTGGACTGGACCTCTCTATGTAGATCAGGCTGGCCTCGAAGTCATAGAGACTTGGTTGCCTCTGCTTCCTGAGTGCTGGGATTAAAGGCAATGCCACCACGCCTGGCTCTGGTATGCTTAAAGAGAGCTCTTGGGACCTGTTTAAGAGTCAGCTACAGTGAGACTAAGCAGCTTTGTTTTAGGAGTTGATCTTGAAGATTTCAGAGGGAAGGACCCCAAAACTCACCGGCTTTGGCGCTGGAGCAGAGGAGAAGGAACATTAGATGGACAGGAAGAAGATTCATCTTCTCAGAGAGGCTGCTCCTGGCAGGCACTGGCTCTATCTTCAGTCTCAGGATTTATTACTCTCAGCAGGCAAGGGAGGGGCAGGACTGTGACCACAGGAACTGAGTGGTCATGGTTTTTTCTCTAAGTTGGCTGTCTTCACGACTAGCGGGTCACCCAGGATCATACTGTTTTTTCTAGAGGGGAAGTCGAAGCCTGTGCTCTTATAGCTTAGATGTCTTTAACCATGAATCTTTCTGGGTTAGGGATGTGGGATGTGGCGGGATTACCTTTTCCAGTTAGAACAACTTGTGAACTTGTGAAAGGCTCATCAGAAGCATGGGTTTTGGTCTTATTTATTT
The DNA here is from genome assembly GCF_000622305.1 of Nannospalax galili. Taxonomy (NCBI): domain Eukaryota; kingdom Metazoa; phylum Chordata; class Mammalia; order Rodentia; family Spalacidae; genus Nannospalax; species Nannospalax galili. The sequence continues at coordinate 102,721 of NW_008343597.1, read as the reverse complement.
ATTTTTTTTTTGGAGACAGGGTCTCCTTGTAGCCCCAGTTGGCCTGGAACTCACTTTGTAGACCAGACTGGCCTTGATCTCACAGAAATCTGCCTGCCTCTGCCTCCTGAGTGCTGGGATTAAAGGGGTGCGCCACATCAGGCTCCGAGGCATGGGTTTTGGGATAATGTTTTCACTGAACATTCAGAAGCACGCAGGCTGTTACTGCTGTGACCCACAGTAAGAAGTTCATTTTGTAGAAAAACTCAGTGGACACACACATGTATAAGCATGCATGTGAGCAAACACACAGAATATGCCATTGAAAGTTGAATGATTAAACAGGGATGGAGGAAAAAGGGGATAGTGAGTAGGTTAACCAAAACCAAGGCTGTGTGAAAAAGCCTTCTGCAAACCTAGTCAGTAAGCTAATTTCAAAATACAACTTAAAAAAGTTTGAATGGAATTACCCTGCATGGGTAGACCCTGTCACCCCCAGCAGACATGGACTATTAAATGAAAATCACAGTACAAAGCATGACACACCTCCATAGTGATTATTGGTCAGGGAGGCCCAAGGGGTCTCTAAAACATCACAGGCTATTGCCATTGCCTTTAGTTACCCACCATAACTATATGGTGAGACCCTATTGTTGAAGATACCACACACTTTGGCTGTAGAATTTAGAGGAATCAATGCCAAACCAACTAGGAAACTTCCTCCCTGTTGGCCAGCTTTCACAGTGCTGGAAGGCGCTATGCAGGCTGCTGGGAAGGAAAGGCATCAATGGTGTTAGCCAGAGCTGGACCCTCATGCTACAATATTGACCTGCCAGGAAAGATGCGCCCACTGATACAACGGGAGCACAACTGTTATGGGGTAACTGCTATTTGATCCGATTTAAGGTCTACTCCACACGAAGGTATTTCATACCTGGTATTGTAATCCTGACCAAAAGCCTGTGACTGGGGAGGTCATAAGCCATAGGGAGAATCTGTTATTTTTATTTTGCTAAATGGTCATATTGTCAAATTGTCCCCTAAACATTTATAGTTGAACTGACAGACCTGGGGTGCTTTTAACTTTGGTCAAGAGAAGCTTCTTTTTGCAGTGGGCAGCAGTCAATGCAGAGATGCATAACTGGTCAAGTGCTGAGCATAAGCATGCTCAGTCCTAGATCGGACATCTGTATTAATCCTTCTACCACCAAGGCTCAGGGAACGCTGTGGAAGAGGGGGCAGAAAAAATGTAGGAGCTTGAGGGTGGGGAGGAGTGCCATGAAATGCTGCCTTCTGGGCCTTCCATGGCTGTGACACTCATGAACTCAGTTACTGTGGTGACCTGCACAAGTTCAAGCGGCCCAAATTGCAGCAGAGATGGGGTATTTGATCTCCAGGCCACCCTACACCGAGGAGCTATTGGAAGTACATAGTTGTTGGTGGAGGGAAACTAATTCTTTATTGAGGATGTGGCCACTGGTAGGATTCCCATGCACCAGTGGATGGCCTTACACCTATGCACATATGGGCAGACTTTCTGCATGTGGTGGGCTATCCTTCCCCCCAAAGACATGACATTGAGAGGGAGATGTGTTAAGGAGAATGTGGGGTTAGGTATGATCATATTTCATTGTATACATGTATGAAGTTCTTAAAATTAAACATTAAAACACAATGTTCTCTGTTGTCATGCTATTCCTTTATATTTAATTCCACTTCATATTAAATCTTGGGCAGTACCCCTCTTAAATAATGATTATCTGCATTTGAGACAAATTAATCTGCTTCTCTCCCTCTGAAACAATATTTATTGGCAGAGGAAGAGGGGTGAAGGAGAGCACATGGGGAGGGAAGCAGACTCTAGGATTGGACTTTACATACATTATCACAAGAACAAAGTGGTGGCATGATCATTGCCTTGGAGTCTGTACATGCAATTTATTGTTATATTCATTATGTATCATTGCGTTCATAGCAATCCTGTAAGATAGCTGTTATTGTCTTAGTTTTGTTGATCTGACCTTCCAGGCTTATGGTTTACAATTAGATTTTCCTGATTTCAAACCAAGAGTCCTTTTTGCTCAAACACCCAAGAGAAACAATCTTGTCAATGACGAAGGAAGTATAGGAGTATGAGGTGAATAATTTGCTCTGGGGGGTTGGGCTTTCTTTCTCTCTAAGAATCAAGCTTGGTTTGGCTGAAGCGCATGGTGTCAGTGTCTGAGAGTTTATACTTTTTTTTTTTGTTATGACAACCTTGGAAAATACCAATACTGTCTGCTTACAAATGTAGAATTGAAACTCAGACCAAGACTAACTATCAAAACATGTATCAAGCATCTTGTTACCTCCCGTGGACTTGTAAGCCTGGGCTTGTGACTGTAGAGATCCATTTCTTAATTTCCATCAGCTGTGTTGGTCTCGGCTTAGTTTCCAAAGTCTACCTGTATCTTTGACCCTCTTAAGAATAAGACATTTACACTTTCCTAATGTCTTCCCACATCTGGACATCTTAGGATTACCATCATTACTTTCTTCACTCTGTAGGGTTGCCACATAAAATACAGACTTCCCAGTTAAATTAATGTTTCAGGTGAACAAAAGAATCAGTTTTTGGTATAACTACATCTGAAATATTGAATGAGATTAGTAAAAGTGGTCGTTTATCTGAAAGCTCTGTGTTTTTATTTTGCTAAAATCGGCAACTCTCCTCTGGCAGTCTATATCACCAGAAGGGCAGAGGAAATCTGGAGTCTTGTTTTGCGGCTCTATGGCAGTGAGACGAAGTGGCAGAGGCTTATGGAAAGGATGTCCGTTTTTCAGTTGTGTAATAGAAAATTGAGAGGTAGGTTATGCAGGACTAGGGTGATGGTGCCACGACATCAGGGCTCAGACCCACCAGGTCTCAAGTTGTGTCTCACCTGTCTGGCTGAAGGTGAGGAAACAGGGAAAGTTGAATTATGGTCAGGGCACCAAACTCAGGAATGTTGGCCCCATGAGCTGCCTGTGTTTTCTTTGCCTGACACGGGCATCGTTTACCAGAATTCTGCTTTCCCTTCTGCCTCCCTTGTCTAGTTTGTAAGTAGTTTGTCAGTGCTGGACTTGATAGTTTAATTTGCAGTTGCAGATCATGAAGTTGGGACTGTGACCACGTAGAGTGGAATGGATATCACTAGGAGAGCCTGCATTTGCCTTAAAGGCAAGGGCTGTGGGACCTGTTATTCTTGCTGTCTCAGGGAAGCTGTGTTGGTTACTTCTCTCATTGCTGTGACCACATGCCTGGCAGGAATAACTTAAAGGAAGAAGGATTTATTCTGGTCTGCAGTTTGAGGGACAGTTCACCAAGGAGGCAGGATTGGGAGGGATATAGTCACATTGCATCAGCTGTCAGGAAGCAGAGAGCAGAAAGGAGGTGGAACTTGGCTGTAAAGCTTCAGGACCAGTCTACAGCGACCCACTTTTTCCCATGAGGCTGCAGCTGGGGACCAAGTGTTCAAAGACATTAACTACAGTAAGCTGTTCAGGAGGTCTGATCAATTCACATCTTAATATAATATAGTACACTATGTACTCAAACAGTACATTAACAAAGCTGTTGGGAGACCTGGACGACCATGACAAAATGTATTACAGAGTGCACACAGCTTTGACAGGGTCAGCCACAGCTAAGGCGTGTTTCCCTATCTCCCCTTAAATGTCAGTTTAGAATCACAGTAGTAGTGCCATTTCGGGCTTTGCTGACACTCTTGCGAGGTTTGGCTGACAACCTGTTGACCTCTTCTCTGTTACCCTCCATTGGCTGAGCCAACCTTCCCTTTGGAGATCTCCTCACTAGGGTGAGGGTACCCGCTGGTTATGATGCCCTGAGAGCCTTCATCAAGACGGGCCGCCTGGAACTGTGCTCACCCTGGGAGAACGCCTCTTATCGGGATAGCTGCTCCTGTTGACTTTGTGGTACGTGACTGTCCTCTCACTCACAGGGTCTACCAGGCAGGCCACTACTTGGGCCCCATCCACCTTATCTCAGGATGAATGCTGCAGTGGTATCCACGCGCTTATCTGGTTTGTGAGTGACTGGACCACCAACTGTTCTTTTCACAGCACAGGCCCACGCAATGTGGTTTGTTCTGCAGTGGTGACCCTTCTGGAAGCCATTCGGCCTGTGGGCTCAACGGAGCTCTCCGTAGCTTCCACCTGCTCACTACTCTTGTAGGCCAGGCTGCAGGGGTAATCACTCTCCACATCCAATTGTCCAGTTTCTGGGAACAGTACATGCTGTCCTTAGGCTATGGGAGCAAAGAGGTGATGTGGCCTCAGATCTCCTAAGAAAATATACAGCCTGTGCCTTTGTGTTGTATCTCACATTTTGAAAGTGTCCTGTAAGCATGCCTGTAATCCCAGCACCAGGAGCCTGAGGCAAGAGGATTATGAGTTGGAGGCCTGTCTGGTTGAGGCTATCTCATCCAAATCAAACAAGCCAAACCAAAACAAATGAAGAGAAAAAGACCCCATCATTTAATTATGCAAATGTAAACAAGAGTTAGGAAGAAGAAACAAAATTACCCTTGTAATTGTAATTGAAAAGGTTCTTTAATTTTTTGAGATCCTTTCAGGATTATTATTTTTTTAATCTCCACATGTGCTTTGCTTTGTGGAGTTAGAAAAGAGTTTATAGTCTTTCTTGTACTTTCATTTCTATACTTACATTTGTACTGATCAGTGGTGAAACTGGAAACTCAGATATGTGAGCTGGCAGACAGTGGGGAAGGGAGAGGTGCCAGGTTCCTGATCTGGGGCTAGTGGTGGCAGCAATTTCTCGTGCTATAGTGGTCAGAGGCTCAAGCCCGCTCTCTTGGGTCCCCTGAGGACATGGTGGAACCCATGTATGGCCTCTTTGATTTTAGGTTCCACACTTCCCTGGAGTTTATGCTGTTTCCTTTGGATAAGGGTGTATGGCTGTGAGTATTCAGTTCCCAACTTGGACAATGGTGGCTTTGGGACCCAAGATAACAGGCCACTTGAAAGCTGACCTAACTCAGGTATCCTTTTTCTGAGAGCCTTGGAGACACTGTGTCGTCTCTGAGAAATTTGACAGTTGGATTTGGGAGGCTTTGCAGTATTCTAGGGCCGGGTTCATGCTTAAGTTCTTGGGGATCCTTTCCTGGGGATGGGCTAGGTCTGCCTTGTGGGGAGAAGAGGTGAGACGTGAGGAAGAGGAGAAGAAAGGACAGTTGCAGATAATTACTTTGGATGTGAAATCTTATAGTCTACATCTCTGTGTTAGTTAACATTCAATAATCCACAATGGAACATCATGTGTAGGGAACTCGGTAGTCAAGATTATTAACTTGGCAAGAGAGTAGCTTAAAGCAATTCCTCATGCAGTCTAGAGACGGGTTATGGGCGAGCGAGGGAGTGTGCCAGCTTGGAGCACAGAGTAGAGTCACACACACCTGCTGGAGGCTGCATCTTTATTGAGGTTCATTGGGGGGAATAATCATCAGAGGCTTGTTATGTATCTTTGATGGCTTCCTTAAGGACAGACTGGGGACAGGCTCTGTGGAACCTGGGGACTACCAGAAGAGTTCTGGCTTGGCGACTGCCTTAGGCTGACAAGGCTTCTTCACTACTTTCCCTTATGACTTTATTAATCCAGGGCACATATGGGGAGATGCGAGTGAAGACAGCAGGGGGCTTTGCATCTCTACGTCCATAAGACACAATGCCATGGGCCACCCCAGCACACAGCAGAGGTCCCCCGGAGTCTCCCTATAGGTTAGAGAAAGTAAATCATGAGCAGAGATCGTCTTTCCTCAACTAGTCTCCTCACTCCCTGATTCAAGCAGACCTTTGCTAACCCCAAGGTGCCCAGAGTAAAGTCAGGATCCCCATGAATCATAAATTAGGCATTTAATGCCTGATTTTTCTCTATGGCCTGGACCCAATGTTCACATCATGTCTCCCTTCATCCTCTTCCCTTTCTTCTCTGGAGCCCCATATTACAGACTGGATGGGGAGGTTATAGGTAGGTTTGGGCATGGGAAGATGGAGCCCAGAGGGAGAATTCCAGTTCCCAGAGTGCTAGGAACCAAGGACACAGGTATTAGTCATTACAACAGAAAACTGTTTGGCTCCCCCGTCTCGATGATGCTGTCTCCCACTGCGGGAGAAAAAAGTAGGCACACACTCACCCTGTATGCTGATCTTGTCTTGCTGGGACTGCCCACACAGACTTGGAAGTCATAATCATAATGATGGTAGTCTTTACAGGTCTCTTTATCCATGATTCTTAGCTTCACCTCTCTCAGAGTATCTGACGTTGGATCTGTCACCCCGGTTTTCCCCCAGCCAGCTGCCCGGCACATTCTCCCGGGTCGAATAAACTTAAACCGGTTGGGCAGAGGAACTGTGTTCACAGCAATAGTCAGCTTAGCACTCCTTTTAAGCTGTGAGGGGAAGGAGGAAAGAGGGATTATATTCCAGAGAAGGAGGGTATCTTGGACAAGGGACTCTTTTCCCAGTGAGGTGGTGATGACATGGAGTTAAGGGGTTGGCTCTGAGGCAATGGGTTGGATGAGAGAGAATGCAAAAGGCAGGCCAGTTAGAGAGTTGAGGAAGGGAGAATTAGGAAGGGCAAGAGAGGCAGTGGCACCTTCAGTAACATGATGTCGTTGAGGCTGGTGAAGAAGTTGTAATCTGGGTGAACAATTTGTTCTTGGACTTTCAGCTTCTGCTGTGTGGATTCCTTCTTGGTCACGTCATGAGCTCCAAGAATGACAGTAATATCCCTGTTGATAAGGAAAAGAGGCAGTGAAAAGTGTTGGCTCATAAAGAGGGCCCATGCTGAGCAGAGGGGCACCAGGCTCTCCTCCTTCCCAACGCATAGCTACTTGGGAGAATCAGACCGTACTCAGCACCAGGTTCCCAGGATACTGACTTTCCAGGAAGGGTAGGGATCAGAGAAAAACAAGACTGAGTTTATTTTCTTTTCTTCTAATACTGGGATAGAACCTAGGGCCTTCCACATGCTAGGCAGGTGCTCTACCATTGAATTGCATCACCATCCTTAGAGCTCTGGTGGCATCAAGACAAGAGGAAAATGTTGGCTTGCCTTGACTGGAGCCGCCCTACTTAAGGCCTTGGCCTCTGGAAATGAGATGACAAAGAAAATGGTTCAAACAAGTGGCTCATGTGCCATCAGTCCTTTCAATATGTGTAGCTGTGCATCTGGCGATGAGCAGGGCGACAGTCTTTCCTCAGGTCTCTCCTACCTTGTCTGTAATTCTGGTCCACACATTTTCTTCAGATGAAGAGAAGCCTCTTACCTTCCTTTACAATGAGCAGCAGTCACCACAAACTGCTGAGTTATGAGAAACCCGCCACAACTGGCGAGGTAGCCTCCGTCGGTGGTGATTTCCAGGTAGGCCATGTAGGGGCGGGAGTGTGGATTGGACTCAACACCATCGATAATTTCCTCTGTAACAAAGAACCCCAGGTCCTTAACTCAGACTTTTAGTGTCTCCCATCACAGCATGGGCAGAAGAAAATTGGGTTAAAGCTGAGTGACTGCTTCCAAGCCTACCCCACCTCTCATGCAGCTCAGCCCCTCCATGGGTCTTGGTCTCCCCCCCCATCCCTCAGCCCTCCCTGTGCAAATTGGGTTAAAGCTGAGTGACTGCTTCCAAGCCTACCCCACCTCTCATGCAACTCAGCCCCTCCATGGGTCTTGGTCTCCCCCCCATCCCTCAGCCCTCCCTGTGCGTCATCAGATTTCAGAACACATTGTCCAGCCATTGTTACTGAGTTGTCACATCATGTAGACATTTCTTGATGTCTTCCTCCTGTCTTCTTCGACCCAAAGGGAAGGCCAGACAAGGGCCACACATCAGAGTGGTGGGTGCTTTGATGGGGGATTGTGGGTGTATGAAGGGGGACCAATTTTCTTTCTTGACCCGGGAGATTTCCCCTGGAATACATGTAAAGGATCCTGCAGCTTCATTTTAGGGCCTCTGTCATCTAGGCGAACAGATTTGGACTAAGTGTTGAAATCCTAGGGGATAGGGAGGTGTAGACAAGACTTACCAGCTCCAGCTTCAGAAGGCAAGAGAAGGACCAAGAGGAGGAGCAGGGCCTGCATCTTCCCAGCAATGCCGCCTGTGGTAAGCTTCTGGCACTGTCCTGCCCGTCGTCCCTGCTTTTATAGTTCCAAAGTCGGGGAAGGGGAAGGGCTGGAAACCACAGAACGGCCTGGGAGAGGGTTGTCTTTCACTTTGGCCGCCTATCTTCCTTATCAGAAATTCTCATGATTCTGCTCTCTGCCCTGCTGGTGTTCGATCTATGGTCAGCTCCTGAGAGACCTGGATCCTATGATGAGGCATCTCTCCTACTCTTCCAAAGCAGCTCTTCAGAGGCAGGACAGTAACATAAGAGGAGGGGACTCTAGATCGGGGATCATGAAACATCTGTAAATGACCAGATATTATCTTTCAGCTTTCGGGGTCATACTGCCTTTGTGTAAATATTCACCTCTGTCATTGTAGCACAAAATAGTCATATATATATAATATTACCATATATATTTATTATGGGCATATGAGTGCGACTGTGTTTCAGTAAGTTTTTATTTACAAAAACAGGAGGTAGGCTGATTTGGCCTGATGGGCATGTTGTGTTCAGAAGTGAAAGAACGTCCCATTCTTGTATCCAGATAAGTAGCAGATAACAGAATGTGACTGTGAGAGAAGAAAGAAAGGGAACATGTATTGAATACACACAACATGTCAGGCATGGCTAAGACCCCCAGCGTGTGTTGCATATAGTCATACTAATTGTCCTTTTGGGTGAACATTACCATACATTTATAGGGAACTCAGTGGAGTTTCAGAATATCACTGTATTAGTCATTTTCCTGTTGCTGTGATAAAGCACCATGGCCAAGGCAACTTTGAGAAGGAAGAGTTCATTTGATTTAAGGTTCCAGAGGATTAGAGTTCATTAGAGGGGGAGGTACGATGGCAGAGGTGGCCAGAACAGAAAGTCAAGTGGTTATATCTTCAAGCAGGAACAGGAAGCAGAGAGCAACTGGAAATCTGGCAAAGCTTAAGAACCCTCAAAACCCACCCCCAGTTACACACTTCCCTCAACAAGACTGCACATCCTAAAACCTCCAAAACCAGCACTAGCAACTGGGGACAAAAATGTCCAAATACTTGGAGCCTGTGGGAGACATTCTCATTCAAACCACCACTTTCCACTCCTGGCCCCAACAGGCTCATGACCATACAAAAAGCAAAATGTATTTAGTCCAACTTCAAAAGTCCCCATAGTGTTTACCAGTCTCAATACTATTCAAAAGTCCAGAGTCCATAATCTCTCCCAAGACTCAAGGCAATCTCTTAATTGTTTAAGTCCCTATTACAATATTTGATCACAAACTTTTGGCATACAATGCAATAAAAAATACATTGCCATTTCAAAAGGGAGGAATGGGGCTATAGTGAGGAAATACCAGACCTAAACGAGATGAAAACCAGCAGGACAAACACCAAATCCAGTAGCTCCGTGACCAACTTCTGGGACTTTACATCCAAAGGGCTTAGATGGCTCAGCCCCTCCAGCTTTGCTGTGTGCAACATACATCTCTCTCTTGGGCTGGTACCACTCCCTGTGTGCAGCTCTCCTTGGTAGATGCCTCATAGCTCTAGCATCTTCAATGTCTCTGGGTCTCCACTGCCAACAAAGCTTCACCTTCAAAGCTTCACGCAATGGCCTGTCAGGGCCTCTTGGCCTGTTGTGGCCTTCTTTAGGCAAGGGTATGCCTATTGCATGCTGCCTGGCCTTGGTAGCTCTCTGAAACTTCCAAGGAAGGCCAGATGTAGGTGCTGGGAGCCATTACTAGATCCTCTGGAAGAGCAGCCAGTGCTCTTAATAACTGAGCTGTCTCTCCAGTCCCTACACTCTCTACTGTAATTATAGAATTACAGTGGATTGTAAATTTAACCAGATTTCAACTCCAATTTCAGTGCTTTTGGTGTGGCTTTATTACTGGTGCCAACGAACACATCCTTTACAGCTTTCAGTCTGGGAAATGTAGCAATATGTATCACTAGAGGCTTACAGTAACAACACTGCCAGCAGCCTGACCTCTTCCATTACATTGATGGTATGTTGATTGGACTTAAGGGCACAGGAGGTAGCAACTACTCTAGACTCCTTAGGAAGACACATTCATGCCCCAAAGTAGGAAATAAATCTCACAAAATTGTTGATTGTTCCTTATCAGAGAAGTATCTAAGGTTTAAGTGATTTTGCACATGCTAAGTTAAGTACTAAGTTGCTCCATTCGGTTCCTCTACCCCCAAGAAAGAGGTCAAATCCTCACAGAATATTTGATGGCCATCTGATTACTAAGGAATATTCATACCTTGTTTATAGATGGCTCCCAATGATATGCTGGTATCACTTGAAAGTGGATGTTTGTAATAATATGATCCTACTCTGCTGTGTTCTGGAGAACAGTGGTGCATAGAGGTTCAAACTGAAAAAAAAGTGTCCTCACACTGCTAGGAAAAGACCACATTATCTATAGCTATGGTAACAAGTAATAATCAAAATTATTTTAATCAATTAATTAATTAATTAATTAATTTTTTTGGTTTTTTTGAGACAGGGTCTCGCCGTAGCCCCAGCTGTCCTGGAACTCACTATATAAACCAGGCTGGCCTTGAACTCAAAGAGATCAACCTGCCTCTGACTCCCAAGTGCTGGGATTTAAAGTCATGCACCACCATGCCCGGCTAAATTTTTTCTTTTTTCAAAAAAGTATTTTATTTATTATTTTTATTTTATGTGTATGTGTGTATTGCCTGCATGTAAGTAAGTGCACCTGTGTCATGCAGTG
>NW_008343597.1:90556-91710 GCF_000622305.1 Nannospalax galili | reverse complement strand
CAAGCCCTTAACTCTTTTTTCTTTTAGGTCATTGTAGATCATTCCTATACAGTTGTAAACAGTAATACCACATGATCCTGACCTTGATCTTGTCCAGTAGTGACATTTTTGCAAAACTGTAGCATATCAACCAAGAAACCCAATGACACAATCCTCAAATCTTAGTAAGATTTCACAAGGCTTACATGGACTGGTATGTGTGTATTTGTGTGGAACATTTAGTTACAAGCAATTTTCCACATGTGTTGGACATGTATACACACAGTAGTCAAGGTATAGATGGGTTACATCATTGTAAAAATCCCTTGTATTGTCCTTAAAGGAACATCTTCCCCTCTGTCACTCCGTTTACCTTTATTTTTAATTAGCATACAAAGCAATAAGTTTTGTTACGGCATTTTCAAATATACTTAATTTTGGTTGAACCCCCACTCTCTCCCTTCCCCCACCATCCTGACCATCTCTGTGTCCACTGTTATGTCAAACATTTTCTGTTACCCTCCTCATCTCCTTCCGTTAAGCCTTTTTTGTCCCTCTGTCACAGAACTCTTTCTAGTTTCCTGTCCTCCACATATGCTCACTCCCACATAAATACACTTATATAAACATTAGAAGCTAAGATCTGCAGATGATGAGAATGTGTGTTTGTTTTTCTGAGCCTGGGCTAACTCAATGTATTTCCTAATTTTATCCATTTGCTTGTAAATTTCATTGTTCTTCACTGCTGATAAAATTCCATTGTATACATGTACCGTATTTGGTTATTCATTCTTCAGTTGGTGGACATCTGTTCCATTTCCTTGATAACTGGGTCATATGCTAGCTCCTATTTTTTTTTGAGACACCCGCCACACAGATTTCCATAGTGGCCACACAAGTTTACATTCCCATCAGCAGTGACTAAGGGTTCCTCCTTCCCCACAGCCTCACCAGCATTTGTTGTCATTTATTTTCTTGATGATAGGCATTTTTTTTGAGACAAAATCTCATGAGGTAACCCAGACTATCCTTGAATCCATGAACTCTTTGCTTCTGCCTTCCAAATACAAGAATTGTATGCGTGCTTAAAATTTTTTTTAGAATGTTGTTTTTATTTTGGAATCTCTCTCCTTCTCTCTCTCTCTGCCTCTGTCTCTATCTCTCTCTGTCTCTCT
>NW_008343597.1:79485-90432 GCF_000622305.1 Nannospalax galili | reverse complement strand
ATTGCTTTTTATTTTTAATATTTATTTTTTATTTATGTGTTTGTGTGTTTGCACATGTGTGTTTTGAGTGTCTTTGGAGACCAGAAGAAGGGTAGGTTACCCTGGAACTGGAGTTACAGGTGGTTGTAAGGTACAGATGTAGGTGCTGAGAACTGAACTTTGGTCCTCTGGAAGAGCAGCAAGTGTTTTTAATGGCTGAGCCATCTCTCCAGCCCCAAGATTTCCTTTCTTCACAGGCTTTGGGGATCCCATTCTTCTGGTCCAATCTTTCTGGCTGTTCCTTTATGAGCCCCTTTATTGATAATATTCTCACCTCTCCCTAGAAAGGGAGAAAGGCATTTTTCAGAGAAAACACAGGGCAATGTCACACGTTACTCCAGGCCTACTGATCACTCTCACTGTCCACCTCCTTGCCACCCTTCTACAACCCCACCCACTCCCCAGATCTCTCTCACACATTCAGGTCTATGTGCTTTGTTTTGTGACCTACTGAGATGAACCAGAGCCACCTGTGTGACCGTGGTTTTGGAGTTACATGTTGGAGCCTCGTGGACTCTGCAGGGGGTATATAATGCAAGACAGTGATTTCTTCTCTCCTGTAATCTATCAATACTAATAATTCAAAGGTAAGGGGTAAGGCATGTAAGCCCCTCCCCTTTCCATGACTGATGGGTATATGGACCCAGCCCAGGTACTACAGTTGTTGTGAGTTTATAACTGAGTTTAGAATTTGTATTAAGTCTACAGAATGGCATTTGTAGCCCTTCACCCTATTTTCTGGCTCTTATATACTTTTCACCCACTCTCTCTCTCTCTCTGTCTGTCTCTCTCCCGACCCCCATGTATGTTTCCTGTTATAGTATAGAAGCAAGCTGTTATAGTTTGCATATTGCTATGGAAATGACCACATAGATGTGTTATAAGTGAAAACCTTCAGCTCTAAGCTCATGGAATGGAGGCCCTAGTCTGCATACACACCAGTGATCCTCACCTTTACTTAGCTGAGAAGCTGACTTTTCAGACGGAAGTTGAGCACCCATAGTATGTCCAGGGAACACCATGTTCCCGTTTTTCCTTATGTATTGACACAATTATCCAGAAAAATCTTGATCTTGGAAACTATGCACGAGTGATAGATTTCTGGATGCTTTGTTGGTCTATTGATGCGTCCATAGTGGAGGGCCTGGTCTATGAGAAGCCTTGTGCTCTGTGAAGGCTTGATTTGCAGTGATTGTGGGGAATATACAGAAGACAAGAGCAGCAGATTTCCAAAGACCCTGAGCTTTGGGGTGGGGAGGTAGAGGAGACTTGTTTAGGGCCCACAACTGCGGTCCTGAGCGTCCATAGTGGAGGGCAGTTTTCTGCTGTGTCATTGTAGTTAGCCATCAGAAGCATGTTCCCCACGTGAGCCTACTGCCTCCCATGGTTGTTAGCCAGGTGTACAATGACACAGCAGAAAACTGCCTCCTAAATACCTATGCTTATATCCATAGATGAAAGTGGCTCCCAGCCTTAATCAGAGAAGCCTCTCCTCAAAATGCAAAATGGTGAATGCAGACTCAGGACCGCAGTTGTGGGCCCTAAACAAGTCTCCTCTACCTCCCCACCCCAAAGCTCAGGGTCTTTGGAAATCTGCTGCTCTTGTCTTCTGTATATTCCCCACAATCACTGCAAATCAAGCCTTCACAGAGCACAAGGCTTCTCATAGACCAGGCCCTCCACTATGGACGCATCAATAGACCAACAAAGCATCCAGAAATCTATCACTCGTGCACAGTTTCCAAGATAAAGAAAGATTTTTCTGGATAATTGTGTCAATACATAAGGAAAAACAGGAACATGGTGTTCCCTGGACATACTATGGGTGCTCAACTTCCGTCTGAAAAGTCAGCTTCTCAGCTAAGTAAAGGTGAGGATCACTGGTGTGTATGCAGACTAGGGCCTCCATTCCATGAGCTTAGAGCTGAAGGTTTTCACTTATAACACATCTATGTGGTCATTTCCATAGCAATATGCAAACTATAACAGCTTGCTTCTATACTATAACAGGAAACATACATGGGGGTGGGGAGAGAGACAGACAGAGAGAGAGAGAGAGTGGGTGAAAAGTATATAAGAGCCAGAAAATAGGGTGAAGGGCTACAAATGCCATTCTGTAGAGTTAATACAAATTCTAAACTCAGTTATAAACTCACAACAACTGTAGTACCTGGGCTGGGTCCATATACCCATCAGTCATGGAAAGGGGAGGGGCTTACATGCCTTACCCCTTACCTTTGAATTATTAGTATTGATAGATTACAGGAGAGAAGAAATCACTGTCTTGCATTATATACCCCCTGCAGAGTCCATGAGGCTCCAACATGTAACTCCAAAACCACGGTCACACAGGTGGCTCTGGTTCATCTCAGTAGGTCACAAAACAAAGCACATAGACCTGAATGTGTGAGAGAGATCTGGGGAGTAGGTGGGGTTGTAGAAGGGTGGCAAGGAGGTGGACAGTGAGAGTGATCAGTAGGCCTGGAGTAACGTGTGACATTGCCCTGTGTTTTCTCTGAAAAATGCCTTTCTCCCTTTCTAGGGAGAGGTGAGAATATTATCAATAAAGGGGCTCATAAAGGAACAGCCAGAAAGATTGGACCAGAAGAATGGGATCCCCAAAGCCTGTGAAGAAAGGAAATCTTGGGGCTGGAGAGATGGCTCAGCCATTAAAAACACTTGCTGCTCTTCCAGAGGACCAAAGTTCAGTTCTCAGCACCTACATCTGTACCTTACAACCACCTGTAACTCCAGTTCCAGGGTAACCTACCCTTCTTCTGGTCTCCAAAGACACTCAAAACACACATGTGCAAACACACAAACACATAAATAAAAAATAAATATTAAAAATAAAAAGCAATACCTGTACAATAACAGCTTCACTGTTGTCAGGGTAACCAACTGCCCTCTGATCACATTACGAGCCATACAATGAGGGGTGCACTTGAAGAGTTGTGTCCTTCCATGTACCTGGTGTGGACTGTTTCCCCTCATTGTTTTTGCCCTGAGGCAGATCTGGTTTTTCTTCAGCAACCCTCTTGGACCCAGACCCTTCTCCAATACCCCCTGATTTACACCCCATACTCACTTTGGGTCAAATGGGAGAAAATCAAGTTGATCTTTACTTTTAGCTCTATGTATTTTGGGATATTCCTGATCTGTTGTCATTTGGTCAATCTCAGGCAACAAAGACCAGTTGCTGCTTCTTACCTTCCGTTACAGTGAGCCGCTGTCATTACGATGTCTTTTGCCACCAGGAAACCACCACAGAATTTCTTGTGTGATGTGCTGTTATAGAAACTTATGAATGCCATGAAGGGCCGAGAGTGGCGTTTGACCTCTGTACCCCCGATGATTTCTCCTGAAATGAAAAAAATTTTGAATCTCTGTGCTCACAACAACTGTGTGACAAGCTGGGTGACTGGAGAAGGGGTGTGTAGCATGACATCCCTCTTCTTGTAGTTTTCAGTTTCTTCTTGTAGTAATGATGGAACTGAGACTTGTCCTGAATCAAGCGGTTTCATGTGCATGTTAAGGAGGAATTCAACACAGGTTGTCCAGAAAGATCTCTCATTAATGATGGTTACACCTCTGACCATTGCTTCTCAGACACCTGGCATCCTGCTCACTTAGCATTGGGCTGCTTTTGAAGTAAACATGACAGGCTTTGGGGGTAGAAAACTCTGCTTTTTCTTCCATTCTAACTCATGATACACAGTGAATACCCCACTTAGAAACAAAAGATTGTTGGATAAACAACGGACAATCCTCAGATGTGCTGTGCCAGTATCTGGGATGAGTGTTACTAATGAAGTCTGAACCTCAGCCTAGACTTATCTTCCTAAGGTGCTGAGATAGCCTTCAGGATGAAGTAGGATGAGTGTGGAGGAGAGGAGATCAGAGTAGGGTGATGGAGAAATTGGTTGGAGGGTCCTGGTGGGAGCCTGTCCCCTCAGGTGGTGAAGCAGGAGTCAGGCCACCTTGCTGCCTCAGTTAGGTTGTGAGTGACTGTTCTGTTAGACTCACATGACTCAGAAGAATGGGATAGCAAGGGTGACATCTAGGAACCTGAGTAGAAGATAGCTCTTCTAGCCCTAATCCAGACAGTTCCTGGGCTAAAGCTGCCCACGGCTCACCAGGTAGGTGCCTTTGAAGTTGTCTTCTGTCATTTTTATGCCCTGTTTATCCAGTGGTAGAGCTGGGGCTCAGCAGATCTCCAGGATGGATCTTAGAGACGGCCTGACTGGTGCACTATGGAAGTGTCAGTGCTGCCACATCCCAGGTGTCTAGGGGTGGGGATGGCCACTTACCTCCTTCAGCACTGAAGGGTAGGAGGGCTGCCAAGATGAACAGAAGCGGAAGCATCTTCTCCAAAGTTCCAACCAGGTCTCATGTGAAACTTGCTTGCTCTTCACAACCTTTAAAGGCTAGGTGAGGAGAGAGAGTCCGTTACTGTTAGTTTCCTTTGTGATCATTAGGTTTTGAGCTCTCACCTTATCTCTTTCCCACAGAGACATCTTTGGGGTAAATGTGCAAGAAACATGTTGTTAGTCAGTTGCAGGCGAGGATGACCACAATCCCTACAGTAATGCTGACTCTCAGAAGGGAGGAAGAGTCTGCTGAGGGTCTTGGGCATTAAGCTGTCCTCTTTCCTTCAGTTAGTTCTTCCATGTCTTAAATTTGTGATTAGATACTTGTCCCCTTTCTAAAACAACATGTCTCCATCCAATACGATCCTCCAAAAAGAGCTTAATTTTTTTTCACGAATGCAAAAGAGCTTTTGTTGCTTTGTTGTAAATTTAAAAGCGCCAAGTACTAGTATGTTCTAAGATGCAGTAGAGAAAAGCTGGGTTATCTACTAACATCTTGACAGCGTTGAACACTGGGAATAGAGCGTAAAGAGCAGGAATTTTGGATGAAGTGCTAATGGGATGTTGATGACAGCATTAGGGAAGAAGGAAATGACAGAACAGGAGTGTTAGAAGGATTCGGCAGAAACACGCACAGTATCCTATGTCACCCTGATAAGGACACTGTGCTCATCTTCTTGACATTTATTTTGATTTCTCTTTTAAGGTCAAAACACCTCAGCATCAGTAGTTAGTGGTGTGAAAGTAGAGATGATGAGTAGGTGGAAGTTTTCTCATTCATTGTGAATTTCCCCTTTCACGCCTGTCCCACCTGCCATGGCCATTTGGTCTCTCAGTGAGGACTGTGATGTCAGCAAAGCCCTTCCACTGCTGGCTTCCTGCCTCCATTGAGGAACCAGCTGCAGTTTCTTGTAGTTCTGCACACACAGCTGCCTGAAAAGTTTTCAGTATATTTCTTCCTAGAATACCAGAAATCAACTTGACATTTTAGATTGCTTTTCTTTTTTAAAAATATATTTTAAATTTATTTTTTGTAAGTTTCATCCAATGTATATTTTTCTCATTTAATAAATTATTGAATTTTTGAAAATATCATATATTTTATCATATTTAGACCCTGTCCTAGTTTGTTTCTCCATCACTGCAACAAAACACTCTGACCAATACCAACGTGGGGAGGAAAGGGTTTATTTAGCTTTCATATCCTGGGTCACAGTTCATCCGGGAGCCTGAGGTAGGAACTCAGGGCAGGAACCTGGAGGCAGGAGCTGGAGCACAGGCCATGGAGGAACGCTGCTTACTGGCTAGCTCCCCGGCCCCTGCTCAGCCTGCTTTCTTATGCAACACAGGCCCACCTGCCCAGGGGTGGCACCACCCACAGTGGGCTGGGCCCTCCCACATCACTCAACAATCAAGAAGATGCCCTTCAGACATGGCCACAGGCCAGTCCAATAGAGGAAATTCCCCAATTGAGGCTCCCTCAACCCAGGTGTGTCAAGTTGACACTAAAGCTATCCAGCACAGACCTCCTCCTTTATCTTTACCCCCTCGATAGTCCTTGCCCCATTTCATGTATTCTGTTATAAATATGCCTATGGCGTCAAATTATTCTTCCCAAATGCCCCTCAGTGTGGGTCTATCCACTGAAGACTGGTCAACTTATCCAGCATCACACCCTAAAAGATGGATGACTTTCCCAGCAATCACGGAAAATATAGGGCTACAGGGGACATATCTCAACATAGTAAAGGCAATATGCAATAAGCCCACAGCCAGCATCATACTAAATAGAGAAAACCTCCAAGCAGTCCCACTAAAATCAGGAAGAAGACAAGGATGTCCATTTTTTTCCACTCTTGTTCAATACGGTATGTGGTCTTAGCTAGAACAATAAGATAAAAGATAGAGGCATTGGTGATACAAATTAAAAAGGAAGATGTCAGCGTATCTTTATTTGCAGACTAAATGATTGTGTACATAAAGGATCCTAACGACTCCACCAGAAAACTCCTAGGGCTGATAAATACATTTAACAAAGTAGCAGGAAATAAAATTGACACCCCCAAGTAACCTTCAGTAGCCATCCTATTAACCGACAACAAACACGCCCAGAAAGAAATCAGTGAAATAATCCCACTCGGGATCGCCTCGAAAAACATAAAATATATTGACATAAATCTAACAAAGGAAGAGAAGGACTTTTATGATAAAAACTTAGTTTTTTATTGATGGTATTATAATTTGATAGACATAAGAAGACTTCCGATATCTTCTGTCAACCTGCACGTATTCCTCCTTCTGACTTTGCATCTGTTGGACCAGTCATTGAACCAAAGCTGGAATAAACAAACATATTCTCATTTTAATTCTCTGCCCAGGGGACATTAAAAGAAATATTGTTGAGTTTTTAGGTTGTTAATTTACTCTAACTATCTTCTTTCCAAATTTCAGATGATGAATATATTCAGTAATCTTGGGATAATTATTAAATATCTCTGTAAGTAAAATTCATGAGATTTTATGAACCTAAATATTTAAAGATACTAGATTATCATAGATTATACTAGACAATCAACCAGATTGTACTAGTTGATTTTCACAGAAATGCCTTCTGTCATACCCTGTCATCGTTGCACAGTTTCTGTTCCTGATTCCTTGTACCTTGACAGTACTATCACATTTTACTGGCAGATAATTGTCTGAGTTATTGGGACATTCTTTTTGTGTTAAACTTCCACTGCACACTTAGCGTAAGGCCCCATTATCTCAGGGTTTCCTAAGGACCAGTTGACATTGTCAAACAGTTACATCATGAGCTCCTCTCTGCTCCCTGTGCAGAATGGATTATGATTGTTGCTCTGACCATGGGCTGGAGAATCTATGTGAGCTTGGATATTGTGTGGGGGAAGGAAATTTGTCTTCTCTTGTGAGGGATTCACCGATGAATATGTAATTGCCTTAGGACTTTGTGACTAGAAACAAGGGAAACAAATAGGGCCTACAGATATACGGCATAGTAAATATAATATATGTAAATGGGAGGTCAGAGGTAATGAATGACAAAAGGGGCCAGAAAAAAATGAATGAAAAAGTAATGGAAGAAAAACTGTTGTGTATAATGGGAAAAAATATTCACTGAGGTCCTCCCATGAAGCCCGGTGAACTTGAAGCAGGAGAAACTTGAGCAACACAGCAGGCTGTGTAGGTAGGCCCTCATCCGTTGGGTTTGTAATCATTCCCTCCTCTCCTCACCCTCAGGCCACTCCAATAGAGGAAATTCCTCAACTGAAGTTTCATCTTCCCAGACATGTCCAGGCATAATAGTCTTTTCCATAAATGATGTTGGGAAGAAAAATTATATCTTTATTTAAAAAAAAAAGAATGAAGAAAAAGGCCTTATGCCATTCAAATGTTAAGTGGAATGTAAAGTGCAAAACTATAAATAAAATTTCTAGAAAGTAATATAGGAAAAGATCTAGATGATCCTTGAGTATGGAAGTTTTTAGAAAAAAACCCCAGAAGTATGATTAAGAAAACGGTTTATAAGCTAGGCTTCATTAAAACTAAAATCCTTCTTGTTAGTGAAAGGTGATCAAAGTACTATGGAATGGTGTTTATCAGATGTCAGAGAGGGTAGGGAAGAGGAGGAGATGGGGAGAGATTGTCAGTGGGTAAAAAGTTGCAGCTGGGCCAGGTGTGGTGGCACACACCTGTAGTGCCAGCACTTGGGAGGCAGAGGCAGGTGGATCTCTGTGAGTTCAAGGCCAGCCTGGTCTACATAGTGAGTTCCAGGACACCTGGGGCTACAGGGAGACCCTGTCTCAAAAAGACACTATATATAGTAAAAGTTGCAGCTGGGTAAGAGGGACAAGTTCTAATGTTCCATTGCACCAAGTGTGATTACGGTAACAGCATTTCACTGTGTGCTTCAAGTAGCTAGACAAGAGCATGCTGACTGTTCTCATCATAGGGAAAATATAAATGTCTGAAATGATAGTCAACCAATGTGTTCGAAGGTGATGAGGACACAATGGTGGACAGGAATCAGACAGAGAGTAGAGGGGGTTTCCAAAAGCACACCTGCAATGGTGTAATTCCTTCAGATAGGCCTCACCTTCCAAAGATCCTACAACATCCCCAAATAGCACTGTCAGCTGGAAACCAAGTAATCAAAACCTAATCCTACAGGGGACAGTTCACAGTCCAACCATAACCTCCTTTCCTTGAAGATATATCACCCATGAAAGGTGATGGCCATGTCATATTGCAAAACGTATTGAGTCAACCTCCAAGAATTACCAAAATCTCAACAATTTCAATGTTGTTGAAGTCTAACTCCAAATCCTCTCCTGAGACTCAGGTAATTTCTTAACTGTGCCTTTTTTTTTTCTAATTAAAAAAATATTTATTCTTTTATGTATACGAGTGTATTGCCTGCATGTGTGTAAGTGCACCTGTGTCATGCAGTGCCCACGGAGGTCAGAAGAGGGTGTCTGATCCTCTGGAGCTGGAGTTACAGACAGTTGTTAGCTGCCATGTGAGTACTGGGAATCGAACCCAGGTCCTCTGCAAGAGCAGTCCACGCTCTTAACCACTGAGCCATCTTTCCAGCCCCAACTGTCTGCCTTTCTAACATCAAGAAGTTATATACTTGTAAGATCTAATGATGTAGAGTAAATATTTACATTCTAAAATGGAGGAATGGGAAAATAGCAAAGAAAGGTCAGATCAACACATAAAGTGAAACAGGGAAAATATTAAATTGGCAAAAGACATGTCAGGGAAATTTGGGTTTATCCTAGGAGCATGTGGTTGGATTTGCATTTGAAAACCAATTGCTGTAGCCATTCTCGCTGATAAAAGAAATACATTTTTACTCAACTGAAGCAAAATCAAAAAGAAAAAAAATGCCCAAGCATTTGCTAAAATTCACAATCATTCATTAAAAATATTAGAGCAAATAAAATGGAATGTCTTCAATCTGAATCTGATTCCACAACATCCTACATCAATTATAATGCACAGTGAATTATCAAAATCTTTTTCTTTCAGAGAAAAGCAATATAAGAGTATTTGGATGTAAATTATCCATTCTGTTCAGTTTTAAAACTAGCAGTTTAGGTGGGAGTGCGAAGTCATCCAACCCCTATGGAAAGCAGTGTGGAGAATGCTTAAAAGACTAAAAATGAATCTACCATTTGGCCTGGTTATACCACTCCTTGGCATATACCCAAAGCACGTATTCTATTGCAGAGACACTTGTACATCTATGTTTGTTGCTGCTCTTTTCACAATAGCCGAGAGATAGAAGTAACCTAAGTGTCCCTCAACTGACGACTGGATAATGAAAATGTGGTACATTTACATAATGGAGTTCTACTCAGTGGTAAAGAAAGATGAAATCATGAAATTTGCAGGTAAATGGATGGAACTAGAAACTGTTATACTAAGTGAAGTAACACAGACTCAGAAAAACAAACAACGTATGTTCTCCCTCATATGTGGATCCTAGTACCAAATCCTTATATGTGAGTTTGCATCCAGATGTAACTTCAGGAGACGGGATAATGAAAAGGAGCCAGGGAGGTAAAGGGAAAGAAAGAACCTGAGAGAGAACGGTAGGAGGCTGGTGTTACAAAAGGAGAAGGATAAAAATGGGGTTTTTTAAATGGAAGTGGGGAGGGAGGGTTATACAAGGAACCTAGGGGATAAAGGGAAAGAAGGAGCTCAAGAGAGGTGGGACCATAGGAGAAGGGTATTATCAAGGGAAAAACAGGGAAAATGGGGACACTTTAAATGGGGAAACCATGGCAGAAGTGTTGAGAGAGAGAGAGAGAGAGAGAGAGAGAGAGAGAGAGAGAGATAATGCCTAGCTAGTTTAGTTAAAAAAAAAAAACAGAGATAATCGTAGTAGTTCAAAACCTAAGGACAAATTACACATACAGTGTCTCTACATGAGTCCATGTGTTTAGCTAAAGGCTGCATAACAAGAAACAGTGCCAGACAGGAGAAACCTTCCCTTGAGTTGTTGGCTAGGGTGGTCCAAGAGACGCCCCTGCTCAAATTACGCAGGCTTGCCATAGCCCTTGATTGCCGCACAGAACTGAAAGTACTGCTGAAGACGGAACACACTTTGGACATGGGATTTGGAGCAATGGACCTGGAACTGACCTGGAAGCCACTTCCCCTGAAGGAAGCCACTTCTCCCATAGCTTTGGAGAGCACTATGAAGGTGCCAAGGGAAAACACCAATCAATGGTCGAATACCAGCTTCAAGACCAAATAACCACATCAATGGCCATCACAGCATATGACATTGGTGTAGTAGTGGCACTTTAAAAAAAAGTTTTATTAATTATTTAAAATTGTTTTAACTTTAAAAAATTTATTTAGAATTTCATACATGCATATGAGGTGTTTTGATCAAATCCATGCCCACTCCCTCCCCTCCAACACGTCTGATATCTCCCTATCACTTTTTTCTGACAACTTCATGTACTCCTTTCTTTCTTTCTTTCTTTCTTTCTTTCTTTCTTTC
>NW_008343597.1:76835-79425 GCF_000622305.1 Nannospalax galili | reverse complement strand
TTTCTCTTTCTTTCTTTTTAAATGGGATTTTTTACTACTCTAAGATTTTCCCCACTAAAGAGGTAGGCTTAAAATCTTTTAAGGATTAGATAAGTGCTCCCAAATACTTTTGGCATTTTTGGTCTTTGGAACAGAGTTATGTTGCTAAGAGGCCCGAGGACATTTTGACTTTTAGCCAAGAAACTGGCTACTTTTCTTTGGGGTCTTTTTACCTTAACTGCCTAGCCACTCCTATTCTTATCACACCATCCTCTGAACAGATTACCCTGCTTGTGGATAGGGAATCGGGTCACAGACCACTCTGGCTTCTTCCATGCTGAACAGGGATGCAGGGTGAGGCAATTGGGGTACCCCTTCAGTGGGTCTATCTAAAAGACTCCCAAATTGCATAACTCTTATCTGTAAGGGGAAAAGAAAGTCCTTGACTGGTGAAGAGGAGATGTGAAGGAGAAGTAAAGGCAAGAGTAATTAGCATTACAAGTTCCACACAGGAAACTAGAAAAAAGTCAGAACAGGGCAAATTTCAAACGTTCATATGAGAGTCCATTGGGATTTCTTGACGAGAGCTTCCAAAAGCATCCCTCCATTGGGCTCCTCCTCATTTTTCTTTTGTCTACCAAGGCTGGACTCTAGAGTGATGGATTCAGGATTTGTTTTCAGGCACTTTGATAGCTGTTGGAGTGCCTCATTTTAGAATAATAGCGGGTTGTCTCCCTTAGCTACAGGTGGGCACTACAGTTTTGCAGATCTAGATTTGAAGTCTTACATCTGAGCAGCACTCTCTACTTAGAAACAAAATCATCAATGAGAAATAATTGTCTAAATAACATTTTTTTTTGTCTTTTTGAGACAGGGTCTCCTTGTAGCCCCAGCTGTCCTGGAACTCACTATGTAGACCAGGCTGGCCTCGAACTCACAAAGATCTACCTGCCTCTGCCTCCCAAGTGCTGGGATTAAAGGCGTGTGCCACCACGCCCAGCTCTAAATAACATTTTATATGGACTTAAGCCTAATATCTGGGAAGTGTAATCCCTTGAACTTTTTAAAAGAAATGTACTGATCACTTTAATCTTTGGTTATACTTTCCTTTTGGGTGTTTAAGACCATACCGTTGGCCCAAATAAACCAATTTATTTTTACTCTTCAGATCTTTGAGTATCTGTTCCTCAGGGGTCACATGGGCTTGGGAGGAGCCCCTGGCTCCTTTCTTTCACCAGTTCCATCTATGTGAAGATAAGTCAAAGGTCCTGTTCGATCGTGGCTGACTTCACTTGAAAGCATGGAGGAAATGTTTCCTCTGAGTTGACCCTCCTCTTTGTAGACTGGACACTGGTTATGTCAGTTGCCACTGCAGGCATGGCTCTTGCTGGTCACTTTCCTGGGAACTTCTATTCCTCTGGAAATCCAAGTGCTTAAGAACATAAAGCCCCTTCCCATACTTTGTCACTATCTAAAGCTAGCATGCTTCTTTCTACAGTTTTGTCTGAATTGAATTTGACTTGGAAATTAGTAGTAGAGAGTAAAACTGTTAAGTTTTGTTATATGAAAGAGATAAGCAAAGCTGGTGTAGCTGGTCCCATCATTAGTTTATTTACAGAGAGATTAAATAACATCAATCAGTGATGTCCCCATACTAGAATTGAGTTTAGAAAGAAATGTATGACAAAGAGAAAACAGAAGCTAAATCTATTCTTTGGCTCATCTTTTATACATTGTAACAAACCTATACAGACCTTCATCACTTGCTTAGGCTTTCTCATTTTTTTCTATTTTGGAAAATATCTCCATTCCCTTATCCTTTTAACATCTTTTACATTCTCATTTTCTATTTTTAATAATGATGAGATATAATAACATTAATAAATAAAATTTCCTTCTGTTGTGAGTATTCTTTTCCTGGGGATACTAAGCAATGCTTATTTCCTTTTAAGGTTCTAGTGTCAAACCAATGTTTGATTAAAGTTTTCCTGGGGAACCAATAATTTAATGAGCTCACTTACAGAGATGGCTGGCAGGGTTGCTGAGGTATATGAGTGACCTGAGGGTATGCACACTGGAAAGCCTTTTCCCAGCTTGGATCAAGCCTTCTCTTCCTAGCCTTCCCTAGATTATACACTTCAGTCTTCCTCAAATCCAGGAGGCCATGTGTGATTAGGGCCAAATGACATACAGTTGGCTGGGAAGAGTGGGTAGATACTCTGGTGAGGGTCCAATGACCCTGCTTTCCCTTCCTTTAATGAAGGAGCACAACTGTCAAGAAGCTGAAAATTGTGACGATGTTTAGCAATCAGGCACAGCTGAAGTCATGATGATGGTAGTTATTTCATGCAGAAGAGACTGTTGTACAGCATCATCTATTAAAAGAACATGGAAAATAAAAGGATTTAGGGATAGGATCCACAAATGAGGGAGAACTTACGTCTTTTGTTTTTCTGAGTCTGTTACTTCACTTAGTATAACAGTTTCTAGTTCCATCCATTTACCTGCAAATTTCACGATTTCACCTTTCTTTACTGCTGAGTAAAACTCCATTGTATAAATGAACCACATTTTCATTATCCACTCATCAGTTGAGGGACACTTAGGTTGC
>NW_008343597.1:21136-76428 GCF_000622305.1 Nannospalax galili | reverse complement strand
GACTGGCCTGTGGCCATGTCTGAGGGGCATCTTCTTGATGAGTGAGGGCCCAGCCCACTGTGGGTGGTGCCACCCCTGGGAAGGTGGGTCTATGTTGCATAAGAAAGCAGGCTGAGCAGGGGCCAGGGGAGCAAGCCAGTAAGCAGCATTCCTCCATGGCCTGTGTTCCAGCTCCTGCCTCCAGGTTCCTGCCCTGAGTTCCTACCTCGGGCTCCTGGATGAACCCAGGATATGTAAGCTAAATAAACCCTTTCCTCCCCAAGTTGGTATTGGTCAGAGTGTTTTGTTGCAGCAATGGAGAAACGAACTAAGACAGTAATTGGTACCAGAGAGTGGGATATTGCTGTGATGGCTGTTTGGGCTGGAAAAGCCATTGCGTGCTCAGAGTTTGTTGCTGTGGAGCTTGGAAAAGTTATGCTGAAAGAGTTGTAGATGATGGAGGCCTGGCTTGTGAAGCGTCAAAGGGAAGCGGAGACTATCAGGGCTGTTCCTGTGATATTTTGAATTGAGAATCTGTGGGTTCTGGTCAGCTGGGGCTGAAGAATCAGCTGTGATTAAGAAGAGACCAGAACCTGAAGCAAAACCTTTGCTTTACTGGGACAATTGATGCTGGTTAGCTGGGGCTGAAAAATCAGCTGCAAGTAACAAGAGACCAGCATCGCTGTGGTGAAATATGGGAGGTATTTCCTCAGGGTTGGTGCACAGAAGCTGTGGAACAGAGGGGACCCAAGGGCCTCTATCTCAAGCTGGAAGCAGGACTTGGCAATGTGTAAGAGTCTTCTGCATGGTTTTGGTGTTGAAAGTGTGAAGGGGTCACAGAGAGCAGCTGGCACCCTCAGAAGCCTGGAAAAGCTATTGGTGAAAGTGAAGCCTCAGGTGCAGTGAAGACCCCCAGAATTGAAGGGGTCATGGAAAGAATCTGAGGCATTGCACTCCAGAGGCCAGAGAGGCCATTGGTGAGGGTTCAGCCTCAGTTTCAGTGGAGACCCCAGCTTTTTGGAGATGCCAGGACCATGGAAAACCATCAAGGGCAGCAGTAGGTGTGGAATGGAGCTGGCCTGGGTCTGTGAGGTGAGCTGTATGTACTGTGGATGGCAGAGTCAGAGAAGTGGAGCTGCCAAAACCCCTTGGAGCTCAGAAGATCATGAGTGAAACCCAGATGTTCAGCCTTGAGTTACTTTGCTAGACATAGGTTTTACTTAGGTGTGCCCGATTCTTCCCTTTTGAAATAAGACAGTACTTGTTTTGGATTTTACAAGAGTCCACAGTTAAGAGACTTTTAAAAGAGATTGGACTTTAAAGTGTTTGGATTTTTTAAGGACTGTGGGGTTTTTAAGGTTGTACTTACTGTCTTAGGTTGTGATATTAATATCATATCTTGGGGACAGAAATTGGAAAGTTATGGTTTAATAGTGATGTTTGTGTGTCAAGTTGACAAGGGGTGAATTGTGCTGGATAGCTTTAGTGTCAACTTGACACACCTGGGTTTAGGGTGCCTCAATTGGGGAATTTCCTTCATTGGACTGGCCTGTGGCCATGTCTATGGGGCACCTTCTTGATTGTTGAGTGATGTGGGAGGGCCCAAGCTCACTGTGTGTTGTGCCACCCCTGGGCAGGTGGGCCCATGTTACATAAGAAAGCAGGCTGAGCAGGGGCCAGGGGAACAAGTCAGTAAGCAGCGTTCCTCCATGGCCAGTGCTCCAGCTCCTGCCTCCAGGTTCCTGCCCTGAGTTCCTACCTTGGGCTCCCTGATGAACTGCGACCTGGGAGTTGTAAGCTGAATAAACCCTTTCCTCCCCAAGTTGGTATTGGTTGGAGAAACAAACTAAGACAAAAGAGAAGCAAATTAGGACACCTAATATGATGATCTGTTTTAATTTCATAATCCAATTTCATAAAAACAATTTCAAATTGTAAAAACAAGTGTTCTTATGGTGGTGGCTGAAGAATTGCCTGCTTTAAAGACAGAGGCCTCTTAATCTTCAGGGAAGTTGAGGGGATAATCAATGATGTTTGAGTCTGACCAACCTAGCGCTTAGTGGACCATTTAGGGAAACCACCTGAAAGATTGAGGTCTTTGATCCATTTGGGATTGACTTTTGTGCAAGGTGAAAAATAAGGTTCTAGTTCCATTCTTCTACAGGCAGTGATCCAGTTTTGCCAGCACCATTTGTTGAAGATGCTGTCTTTCCTCCATTGTGTGTTCTTGGCACCTTTGTCAAATATCAGGTGACTGAAATTGTGTGTACTTAGATTTGGATCTTCAATGATGTGCCATTGATCTATGTGTCTATTTTCTGCCAGTACCATGTGTTTTTATGACTATAGCTCTGTAGTATACTTTGAGATCTGGTATAGTAATTCCCCCAGTGTTGCTCTTTGTGCTTAGGGTTGCTTTGACTATCTGAGGTCTTTTGTGCTTCCATAGGAATTTATGGATGTTTTTTCTAATTCTTTGAAGTTTTTCATGGGGATTTTGATTGGGATTGTATTGAATCTATATATTGCTTTGGTTAGGATGGTCATTTTCACAATATTAATTCTTCCAATCCATGAGCATGGGAGGTCCTTCCATTTCTTGGTGTCTTTCTCAATCTCATTCTTTAATGATTTAAAATTTTCATTGTAGAGGTCTTTCGTGTCTTTTGTCAGGTTTATTCCAGTTTTGTTGCAGCTATTGTGAATGGGAGCATTTCCCTGTACTGTTTCTCCAATTGCTTGCTATTGGTATATAGAAAGGCTACTGATTTTTATAGATTCATTTTATAACAGGCCACTATACTGAAAGTGTTGATCAGTTCTAAGAGTTTTCTGGTGGAACTTTTGGGATCTCTTAGGTATAGTATAATATCTGCAAAAAGTGATAGTTTGACCTCTTCCTTTCCAAGTACTCCTTTAATTTCCTTCTCCTGTTTTATTGCACTAGCGAAAGTTTCAAGCACTATGTTGAAAAGGAGTGGAGATAGTGGACGTCCTTGTTTGGTTCCCAATTTTTAAAAAATTTGTATTTATTTTTATTTTATATGCATGTGTGTATTGTCTGCATGTATGTAAGTGTATGTAAGTGCAATGCCCGTGGAGGACAGAAGAGACTGTCGGATCCCCTGGAACTGGAGTTATGGGTAGTTGTTAGCTGCCATGTGGGTGCTGGGATTCAAACCCAGGTCTTTTGCAAGAACAATCAGTGTTCTTAACTGCTGAGCCCTCT
The DNA here is from genome assembly GCF_000622305.1 of Nannospalax galili. Taxonomy (NCBI): domain Eukaryota; kingdom Metazoa; phylum Chordata; class Mammalia; order Rodentia; family Spalacidae; genus Nannospalax; species Nannospalax galili. Next base: position 73,220 of record NW_008343597.1, on the reverse strand, counting down.
CTCCAGCCTTGGTTCCTGATTTAAATGGAAATGCTTCCAGTTTTTGTCCATTTAGAAAAATGTTGGTTGTGGGTTTGTTGTATAAGGCTTTAATTATGTTGAGGTGTGTTCCCTTCAGTTCAATTCCCTTTAAAACACTTATCAATGCATGTTGAATTTTGTTGAAAGCCTTTTCTGCACCTACTGAGATGACAATGTGTTTTTTGTCTTTGTGTACATTTATATGATTAATGGCATTTATTGACTTGTGTTTATTGAACCATACCAGTGTCTTTGCAATAAAGCCTATTAGATCATGGTGAATGATATTTTTGATGTACATCTGTATGTGGTTTGCAAGCATTTTGTTAAGAATTTTTGCATCTATGTTCATTAAGGATGTGGGTCTATGGTTTTCTTTGTTCGTTATGTCTTTACCAGGTTTGGGTATTAGAATGATGATGGGTTCATAGAAAGAATTTGGAAGTTCTCCCTCTGTTTCTATTGTTTTTGAATAATTTAAGTAGTATTGCTTGTAGATCTTTAAATGTCTGGTATCTGGGCCTGGGCTTATTTTAGTCAGGAGGTTTTGTATTATTGTTTCAATTTTCTTGTTATGGGTTTGTTTAGGCTGTTGATCTCCTCTTGGTTTAATTTTGGTGATTCTCATGATTTCAGATATCCATCCATTTCTTCTAGACTTTCAGATTTAGTAGCGTATAGGTTTTAAAAATATTCCCTTATAATGGTTTGGATCTTTTGGGTGTCTGTTGTGATGTTTCCCCTTTCATCTTTCATTCTGTTGATTTGGGTTTGCTCTTTATTTTGGTTAACTGGGCCAAGGTCTGTCTGTCTTGTTTAGCTTTGCAAAGAACCAGTTCTTAGATTCATTGATTCTTTGTATTTTTTTCTTTGTTTCTAGTTCATTAATTTCTGTTCTGATTTTTGTTATTTCTTCTGTTCTGTGGGTTTGAGTTTCATTTGTTCTTACCTTTCCAGTGCCTTGAGGCACAGTGTTAGGTCATTTATTTGGGCTCTTTCCAATTTTTTAATGAAGGCACTTAGAGCTATAAACTTCCCTCTTAGGACTGCTTTTAAAGTGTCCCAGAGGTTGTGTTGTGTTGTATTGTCCTTTTTGTTGAAGTCCAGGAATTCTTTTATTTCTTTCTTAATTTCTCCTTTGACCCATTTATTGTTTAGGAGTGTGTTGTTTAATCCCCATGAGTTCGTGTAGTGGCTAGGGCCTCTTCCAGTGTTGATTTTGAGCTTTATTGCTTTGTGGTCTGATAGAATGCATGGAATTATTCTCAATATTTTTGTATTTGTTGAGGTTTGTTTTGTGGCCCAGTATGTGGTCAATTTTTGAAAAAGTTCCATGAAGTGCTGTGTAGAAAGTGTATTCTTTGGTGTTTAGGTGGAATAATTGAAAGATGTCTGTTAGGTCCATTTGATGTATGGTATCATTTAATTCAGAAGTTTATTTATTCTTTGTCCAGTTATCCAGTCTAATGGAGACAGTGGGTTATTTAAGTCCCCTACTATTGATGAGTTGGGGTTAATCTGTGTCTTAAAGTCCTGTAGTGTTGTTTTTATGAATTTTGGTGCGCCAGAATTTGGTGCATGTATAAGGATTGTAATATCTTCTTGGTTAACTGTTCCTTTGATCAGAATGAAGTGACTCTCCCTATCCTGATTAGTTTTACTTTGAAATCTATGTTGTCAGATACTAGATTTGCAACCCCTGCTTGTTTCTTAGTGCCATTTGCTTGGAATATTCTTGTGCATCCTTTTACCTTAAGGTAGTGCCTGTCCTTGAAGGTGAGATGGGTTTCGTTTCTTAATCCATTTGCTTAGCCTTTGTCTTTTGACCGTGGAGTTCAGTCCATTGATACTTAAGGTTATTATTGAAAGGTGTGTATTTGTTGCCATCATTTTCATTGCTGTTTGTGTTCTCTGTGTAATTTTGTATTTCCTAGATTATACCTTTGTTTTCTTTTGTTGCCCCTAGGGTATAGTTGTTTCTCTCTCTCTCTGTATGGCTTCAAGTATTCTTTGAAGGGCTGGTTTTGTGGACATGTATTCTTTCAGGCTATTCGTGTCATGGAAGATTTTTCTTTCTCTCTCAACTATAATAGACATTTTTGCTGGGTATGGTATTCTGGGCTGGCATCTATTGTTATGTAGAACTGGAAATATCTTGGTCCTGGCTCTTCTGGCTTTCTAGTTTGCATTGATAATCAGCTGTAATTCTGACGGACTTTCCTTTATATGTGACTTGTTTTTCTTTTGCTGCTTTCAGTATTCTCTCTTTGTTCTGTGTATTTAGTGTTATTACTATGATATGTTGTGGGGGAATTTCTTTTCTGATCCTGTCTGTTTGGTGTTCTATGTGCTTCCTGTATTTGTATGGGGATGTCTTTCCTTAATTTCAGGAAATTCTCTTCTACAATCCTGTTTAAGATCTGGTCAACACCAGTAACCTGATTCTTCTCCTTCCTCTATTCCTGTGATCTGTAGATTTGGTCTTTCCATGGTGTCCCACATCTCTTGCATATTCCATTCCTGTGTTTTTATAAATTTTCCATACTCTTTGCTTGAGTGGTCCAGTTCTTCCATTTCACTCATTCTAGAGGTGAGGCTTTCCCCTGTTGTTTCGAGTTGGCTTATTGAGTTTTTCACATCCTTCTTCATTTCTGCCTGAGTTTTCTTCAATGTTTCTCTTTTGTGAATTCATTCAGAAGTTTATCCCTATCTTCTTTTAAAAGGTCTTTAATTTGTTTGTGTGTTCTTTAAATTCATTGAATTCCTTGATCATGTTTATGATTCTTCTTTTAAATTCAGTGTCCTGGGTTATCTCTAGGGGGTTCTCCTTGTAGAACTTTTCTACAGGACTGGTGGGCTGTGCTGGGGACATAGTGTTTTGGCTTTCTGTTTTATTATTTTTTTCGTTGTTGTTTTGGCATGTGATTTCTTTTATTGTTTATGATTCTGACATGAGGATTAAGTTGAAGTGTGTTTCTGATTGTATTATCCAGGTGCCTAAATCCTTTCTTTATTGGTTAGGTAAAGCTGGTTGGTACAGGGTTCAGGTTCTCTCAGGTTTCATTTGGAGGCAATTTATGGCTTCAGATCAGCTATTCAGGGGTACCTACAGAAGCCCAATTCAGGTTCCAGTCAGGTACTCTCAGGCTTCCTTCACCACGTAGAGGCAGGATCCAGGCTCTCTCAGGCAGTCCTGTGCATTGTTAACCCTATGCCAGAGGGAAGCCAGAGGTGGGCCAGAACTCGGTACTCTTTGGAGGTCTGCTGAGATCCCAGCCTTAGCCTACCAAAGCCAGATCTGCCCTGGGGTCTTGGAAGGGGCCTCACAAAATCCCAGATAGGGGGATGGTATGGTACAATTAGGGGAAGCTCACCACCACGTGGAGGAAGGATCTGGGGCCTGTCAGGCTGTCCCCTGGGTTCTCAGGCTCTTTGGTAGTTGGAGGCCAGAGGGAGGCCAGGACCTGGCACTTTCTGGTGGTCTGCTGAGCTCCGAGCAGCTACCCCAATGGAGGAGGTTCAAACCCACCCTCTCAGGCTCCTACGTCCTATTCTTATCACACCATCCCCTGAAGAGGTTACCCAAATTGCCAATAGGGAATTGGGATGCAGACCATTCTGGCTTCTTCATGCTGAACAGGGATGCAGGGTGAGGCAATTGGAGTACCCCTTCAGTGGGTCTATCTAAAAGACTCCCAAATTGCATAACTCTTATCTCTAGGGGGAAAAGAAAGTCCTTGAATCGTGACTAGGAGATGTGAAGGAGAAGTAAAGGCAAGAGTGATTAGCATTACAAGTTTTAGACAGGGAACAAGAAAAAAGTCAGAACATGGTGATTTTCAAATGTTCATATGAGCGTCCATTGGAATTTCTTGACAAGGGCTTCCAAAAGCATCCCTCTATTAGGTTCCTCCTCAATTTTTCTTTTGTCGGCCAAGGCTAGACTCTAGAGTGATGGATTCAGGATTTACTTTCAGGTATTTTGATAGGTGTTGGAGGGGTTAGAATCAGTGTCAGTTCTGTCTCAAAGACCCCTAGATAGTGGGAGAAAAGAAATTTATCCATTATTTTAGAGCAATAGCTGGTTGTCTCCCTTAGCTACAGGTGGGCACTACAGTATTGGAGACCAAGATTTGAAGTCTTACATCTGAGCAGCACTGTCTGGGAAGTGTAATCCCTTGAACTCTTAAAGAAATATACTGATGACTTTACTCTTTGGTTATACTTTCCTTTTGGGTGTTTAAGACCATACAGTTGGCTCAAATAAATCAATTTATTTTTACACTTAAGGTCATTTGAGGATCTGCTCCTCAGGGGTCACATGGGCTTGGGAGAAGCTCCTGGCTCCTTTCTTTTACCAGGTCCACCTATGTGAAAATAAGCCAAAGGTCCTGTTCGACCAAGTCTGCCTTCACTTGGAAACATGAATGAGATGTTTCCTCTGAGTTGACAAGAGGAGGATCTTAAGGGGCCCTCCATTTTACCTTGAACTATTAGCTATTTTTAGACTATGCGAGAAATCACTGTCTTTAGTTGTATATCCACTGCTGTGCCCACCAGGCTTTAAGAGTTATCCCCAAACCAGTGGTGCCAATGATCACCCTGGTTAATATCAGTGGATCACAAAACAAAATACAGACCTGAATGTGGGAGAGTGATTTGTGGGTGGAGGGTGTACAGAGGGTAGGGAGGTAGGGAGTGAAAGTGGTCAGTATGCATGTAGTATATATGAGGATTATAAAAAGACACTAGGCTGTCATGTATGATAAGGTAGAAAGGTGGAATGAGACCTTAGCTACACAGCAGACTGCAGGTGACTGACAGTGTGCTAGGACTCTGGGGTGAGTACATTGTATGAGAAGTTTTGGCCTGGCCCTGTTGCAGAGGAAGTGTGCTTATTGGTCTAGGGACACAACCTTTGGGTCGCAGTCTAACGTTTCTGAGCTGGTGTTTGGGGCTATGGATTGGTATCTCCTGAGACCATGCAGGGAAGTTAAGGGGAATGAATGAGGCTCTAAAGTGGGAAGACAGTGGAGAGGCATTGCTGGAGCTGGACCAGACCTTGGAGGAGTCTCAGAGGTAGGTGGACTTCCTAGTATAAAAGCAATTCATCAGAGGAATGGTATGCTGAGAGGTGATGGTGTTTGATCTTTCTCCCCATTTTTTAGCCTGCTAAAGCTGAAGAGGAATTTAGACAGTCAGAAAGGTATTTTTCAGGACTGAGAAAGCAGAACCTTTCAGGACCAATAGCACTGGCCTTTATATGTGCTGACAGGACGGGTCAATGCACAGGGATGAAGTGCAGGCTTTGTGAGGAGTATCTGAGGATAGTGACTATGAGGAGAGGAGAGGGGTGACAGAAGTGGTCTAGAGATGAACTCATGAAATTAAGAGATGTCAACTCTTCCATAGAGAGAGATTTCTTTATTTAGAGTGAGATAGCTGCACTCAGACTGCTGGACAATGGCCCAGAATGCAAGGCTTGTCTTCTAAGGATGCTGAAGATATTTCATCATTTTCTGAATCCAGGGTAGGAAGCTGGACATTCTGGTGAACACTTTAGGAAGTTTTTTTCTCATAGCCGTAGCTGACAATGCCCTGGAGCACATTGCTGCATAGAAAGGGTCCCCTGGAATCTCCGTGCAGCTGAAAAAGGAGCAGTCTTAGAGATCCTCTTGTTACTCCCTGTCAGACTCATTTCCTACATGTTCTCTGTTCTCACTAAGGGCTAGCTTTTCAGAGGAGAGCTAAGCACAGTCACTTACCTTGGCCCTGAGTTTGGGGGGGGAGGACAGGCACTCTGACTTACCTGAATAGAGCACCTCTGGCCTCCTATGTCTTCTCTTCAGCCTAGTTAGGTCTTTAGCTCTGTTTTTGTTCTTTCATGGAGAAAGCCAAGAGATTGGCTGAGGGAAAATGCTAGACGTCTGTGAGTTGAGGTCATCATACTCCTGTACACAGGTAGGCCCTAGAAATAATGGTTGTGTGGTGGGAGAAGGCCTGGCTATGGGTCTGCAACATCGTCCTGTCTGCGGGCAATCGTCCGGAGATCTCTCTGTTCTTACCTTGTCAGAAGCCTTCTTTTCCTTAGGATTTCCCACACACAGCTGAGTGGACTTGTGGTATTTGAAGGCATTTGGCACGTCTGCTCTTTCTGAACTTCCAGGTTCGCTTCCTGAAGTTCGTCAGATGGTTTGCCATTGGCCAGTCTCCCCTGCCTGCCACTCTGCACAGCTGCCCAGGTTTCACCCAGGATTGTCTCTTTGGCAGGGCAATGGTGCTCACATCTCCACTGAGTTAGCTTTGTCTTCCAGCTAGTCAGAAAGACAAGAGATGATGGTTGAGCTATGCACTGTCAGCAAGGCTCAAAGCAGGGATGAGGTTGCCTATACCTCCCCGACTTCCAGAGCCTCACAAGCCCCATTCTATTGAACTGGGACCAGTGGACCAGTCACTGGAGCAGAGGAGCTGACTGACACCCCAGGGAGCTGAACGCTACTCAGTAAGCTATAGGGTAGACCAGAAATCAGCAGAATGGACCTTTAGTAGCATGATGTCATTGATCTTTTTGGTTTTGTTATAGTTCTGGTGAGGGACAGCTTCGACAACAGGAATGGTCTGCTGGCTACTTTCCCTTTTCTTGATATTGTGAGCACCCAAGTTTACATTCATTTGTCTGTAAAGGTAAAATGGATCAGTGTTTGAAATGTAAGTTGAGAGTTCAACCCAAGGCAGAGCAGAAGCTGAGTCAATAGTCAGAAAGACATTGGGAAAATTGTGTCCTGCCATGGCCTTATACAACTCCATTTTCCCCTCACAGTTTTTTGCACTGAGGGAAATATAGGTCTTCTTCCACAATCTAGGGAGAGAGTTTATTTACACCAGTGGGCTGACATTCAGATCACTCTGTAATAGCACCTGTGTAATACTTAAGTGAGTGGTTACACATAAACACATGCTTGTAAAAGATCACAAGAATGTAGCAGTTTGGCAAACAAAGATTTCAGTGGTCTGGCAAAAAAACAATCAAGCAAACAAGAAACCCCTACAAAAACCTGAAGGGGGCAGAGGCAGATTCTTGTTTACCTTCCTCATTCTTTTCTTTTTTCTCTATCTTATCCTGGGCCCTTCCACAGCCCAAAGTTCTTAGCAACAGTCATATTGTCCATGAGTTGCCATCACACTCTCTGGGTAAAATGGGAGAAAATTAGGTTTATCTTTCCTTTTGGTTCTATATATTTAGGGACATTCCTGATCTGTTGTCATTTGGTCAATTCCCCTCAAAAAAGACCCAGTTACTCCCAGTATTCCATTAGAGTGGGCCACTGTCATTATGATGTCTTCTGCCACCAGGAAACTACCACAGCACTTCATGTATGAGGAGATACCATAAAAATCTATGACTGCCATGAAGGGCCAGGAGTAGGGTTTCACTTCTGTACCCCAATTGATTTCCTCTGGAATGAAAACATTATTCAGAATCCCTGTGTCATAACCTGTTGGGTGGAAGAAGGGATCGTGGTGGGAGAGTCTGGAGATTTAGGCATGGGGACAGGAGAGCCTTCTTAGGGGCCTAAGAAGGGGCTTCTGGCTTCCATTGCAAACCTTCCATGCTTTCTGCATGACAAGACTCCTAGTTTTCAGTTTCTTCTTGTAGTAGTGATGGAGCAGAGTCTTTGTCCTGAATAAAATCAACTCAATGTGCATGTTAAGGAAGAATTCAGCAGTTTCTCCAGAATATGAAGACTCTACTCTCTGATCGCTACTGTTGTGCCTCTGTCTACTGCTTCTCAGACACCTGATGTCCCGTTCACTTAAGCATTGGGCTGCTTTTGAAGAAGTAAACATGATGTGCTTTTGGGGTAGAAATATCTGCTTTTTCTTCCATTCTAATTTATGGTACATAGTAAATATACTACTTAAAAACAATAAGATGGGTGCCGGAGAGAGAGTGCAGCAGTTAAGAACACTGACTGGTCTTGTAGAAGACCCAGGTTTGAATCCCAGCATCCACATGGCAGCTAACAACTGTCTGTAAGTCCAGTTCCAGGGGATCCGAGAGTCTCTTCTGTCCTCCGTGGGCAGGATACACATAAAATAAAAATAATAAAATATTAAAAAATAAGATGGTTGTCTAAATAATGAACAATTAACAAATATGCCGTTCCAGCAGATGGGAGGAGAGTTCCCAATGGTGTCTGAATCTTAGAAAAGAATTGTCTTTGCAAGGCACTGAAATAGTCTTCAAGATGAAGAGAGAAGAGTAGAGAAGAGAGGGGAACAGAGTAAGATAGGTAAATTTGTTGGAGGGTCCTGGTAGGAGTCTGTCTCCATCAGGCTATGGAGCAGGAATGAGGCCGCACTTTGCTGGCTCAGTTAGGTTGTAACTGCTCTGGTAGACTCCCATGGTTCAGAGGAATGGGGACCAATAAGGGTGACAACTAGGAACCTGAGTAGAAGATAACTTTTCCAGTCCTAATCCAGAAGACAGCTCCTAGGGTAAAACTGCTCACTCTTATATTTGGCCTCTAGATCTTTATAACCCTTATTCTCAACTACATCTCTCTGTCAGGGTCCAATGATAATTTAATAATATGTCACTTTCAGATGACTGGTGTGTGGCTCACCAAGCTCTTTTGCAAGTGGTCCTCTGTAATTTCTGTGCCCTATTTACCCAGTGATAGAGCTAGGGCTAAGCAAACTTCTGGGGATGAATTGAGTACTGGGTGGAACTTAGAGACAGCCTTGACTGCATTATCAATGTGGTGCTACCACATTCCAGGTGAGCAGGGATCATAATGGTCTCTTACCTCCTTCAGTGTTGAAGGGTAGGCGGGCCACTGAGACAAACAGACGCAGAAGCAACTTCTCCAAATTACAACCAGATCTAAGGTATAACTTGCTTGATCCTCATAACTTTTAAATGCCTAGATGAGGAGACAGGGCCAGGGTTACTAGTTTCCTTTGTGGTCACTAAGATTTGAAGTCTCATCATATCTCTTTCCCAACCAGAGAGAGGTCTTTGTGGTGAATGTGCAATAAGGTGAGCATGACCACTCTCCCCATTTCAATGCTGACTCTCAGAGGGAGGAGTTTACAGGAAACCTTTGGCATGAGGGAGTCTCCATGAACTGCAGTGCGATGGCTCTGGGCCTCAAATTTGTGATTAGATAATTGCCCCCTTTTTAAAATGCCAGTGCCAGCTGGCCAAGAAGAACAGCACCTGAAAGGGAGAGTGAGGATTGAAAGAAAAAACAAGAGACAGAGAAAGATACTTGGGAGGACTGTCAGTAGAGACTGCAGCCCCGGTTTATTTTAGCTCCGCCTTTTTATACAGAAGAACATCAGAGATAGCCACCTCAATTAGCTTCAACAGCTGTTTTTTCCCACCTTTATCCGAGGGTCAAGGAACGGTCAAATACTTGTTGTGAATTCCATCATTTAACCATCTTCCCTAAATTATCAACACATTCCTCCTGACTTGGCAGAATACTTAGGTACTGGTGTGCAAAGCACACAAACTCTTGAGTCAAGGTCAAACAAGCAAGCCTGCCATGACTCAATGTACACGATGGCTGTGCTTATACTAATAGCTCCCAACACTAAAACAGCATGTTTCCATCCAATACGACTCTTTAAGAAGAGCTTATTGCTTTCATGGGGGCAAAGGGAACCTTTGCTTTGTTGAAAATTTAAAAGCGCCAAGCACTGGTCTCCTCTCAGACATACTAGAGAAAATCTGGGTCATCTACTAGCATACTGAAAATATGAACACCATGGAGGTATGGAGCGAGAAGTGGAGATTTCGGTTGAAATGCTAACTGGATCATTGACAATATCAGGAGAGAAGGCTATGACACAATAGGAGAACTAATTGACAGACAAATGCACTGGGCTCCATGTCCCCCTGATAAAGTCACTATGGTTCTCATCTTCACATTTCAAAGGTTCAAAACACCTCAGCATCAAAGTAGTTAGTGGCACGAAGGTAGTGATGGTGAATAGAGGCAACACTTTGCCATTCATTCTGAGTTTCCCCATCCACTCTTGTCTCACCTGCCAAGGTAATCTGGCCTCTCAGTGAGGACTGTGATGTAGGCAACATTCTTCCACCACTGACTGTCTCCGTTGAGAATCCAGCTGTAGTTTGTCCTGCACTATACACAGGTGCCTGGGCAATGTTAGCTTTGAATGTAAAAGTTCAAGCTTATTTCTTCTTAGAATACCAAGAGTTAGCTCAACATTTTCGATGATATTTCTTCTTAATATGATTTGATATACATATAAGAAGAGTTCTGACATCTTCTGTCAAGCGGCATCATACTGATTTTGCCTTTGTCAGACCAGTCATCGCACCAAATCTGGAATAAACAAGCATATTCTCATTTTCATTCTCTGCTCAGGGGACATTAAAGGAAATACTGTCTTCTTGCAGTGTTAATCCACCCTCATCATCTTCCCTCAAATATGGAAATGACAAATATGTTCAGCCGTGTCGGGATGATTATTAAATACCTCCATGCTAGCATGTAAGCATCTGCTAAAGTAAAACTCATGAGATTTTATTCGCTTAAAATCAAAGATACTGGATTATACTGTTGCTCTTACACCAGCTGATTATCACTGAAGTGCATCCGGTCACACTCTTGTCATTTTTCACAATTTCCACTGCTGATTTCTTGCATCTTGATGGTACTATCACATTTTTCTGGCAGATAATTGTCTTTTGAGCTATTGGGACACATTTTTTTTGGCTAGACTTCTACCCCACACATTGGCTCAGTGTCCCATCATCTCAGGATTTCTTGAGGACCAGTGAACACTGTCAAGCAGTTATTCTGTGAGCTTCTCATTGGCTCTCTGTGGCCATTTTCAGAACTGATTATGATTTTTGCTCTGACTGAGGCCTGGAGAATTGGTGTGTGTGGTAGAAGTAAATTTGCCTGCCTTTATAAGGAATTCACTGATGAATGTATGATTGCCTAGGACTTTGTGAATAGAAAGGAGGACAACAACCAGGGCCTGCATGTGTATAGGATAGCATATGCAGTGTCTGAATGGAAGGGCCAGAAAGTAATGGCATAAGACACCAAGAAAAAAAGCATGAAAAATAATAGAAAAACTCTCATGTGTCATAGAGGGAAACCACTGAAGTCCTGTGAAGCCCAGTGAACTCCAAGCTGGACAATGCGGCAGACTGTGCAGTCTCCCTCCCCACGGGTTTGCCCTCATTCTCCCCTTCCCTGTCCAGCCCTCTCTTTATAGTGCCTCTGGGGCACTCTTACCCATAACTTCTGTTTTCATGTCATGGCCACAGGCCTGGAGCAGCTGTTGGACTTGTGATATCAGTGAGACTTGGAACTTCACTTCTCTTCCTGGGCCTGGAAAACTGAAAGCCCCAGCGAAAGGAAGGCACAGTGACGCTTTATCTGTGCAGGAAACCATGATGCCACTGTCCCTAGGCACCATCTTACTCTATCTTATATTCATGGACATTATTTAGACATTAAGAATTGCCATTGTTGCTAAATACAGAAAACACAAGATGTATAATTTTAACAGTTTTCACTAGCACAGTACAGTGGAATTATACACCCAGTGTTTTACAACTGTCAATGACACTCAGCCATTTTCCATGCTTCTATATAAAAACTCTGAACTGTGTGATAAAGCCTTTCTGTGTGCCTCCTACCCCATTCCATCTGAATCTCTGTGAATTTGTAAGAGACTGTTTCATATACACAACCATCTTGTGTACGATGATATCTCATGTTTCACATATGGTCATTACCTTATTTACAAACCAGACTCATTAGGTAGTAGGAAAACTCCACGCATCCTCAGGTGTGGGGCCTAGAACCCGGAGGAAGTAGAAAGGACAGAAGGAGCATTGGGGGCTGGACTGGGAAGGTGATCACACGAAAGATTGTCTGAATTCATTCTGTTCCAGACCTCTGGGATGAATCTTCCAGAAGGACTTTGGCATGTGCATTTTCCTGTGTGCTTTTAGGCAGACTATGGAGGTCAACACTTTTGGATGTTTTGGAAGAAAGTGTGAGAGCGAAGTTCCTTCTATGGAGAGGTGTGTGTCATCACCATCAACAGAGTGACGCTTGAAGCCTTGCACAGGCCTCTGTTCTTGTTTCCAAAGAGTGAAATGCCCAAGTTAAGCGCGATTTCTCTGCTCCACATGGCTATTTCTTCGGCTTCCTTCTACAGAATCTGGTATTTTCAGAAAACTGCTGTGTGCAGTTGAAATGTTTGTTGCATTGCTTCTAGCTGTATTGTATTAAGAACCATCAGGTTTGCTTGGTGGAAATTGTCCTTGTGGTTCCAGAGCTGGGAAAAAGAGAAAAAAGAATATCTAGCCAGGCGAGGTGGCACACGCCTTTAATCCCAGCACTCAGGAGGCAGAGGCAGGCAGATCTCTGAGTTCAAGGCCAGCCTGGTCTGCATAGTGAGTTCCAGGCCAGCTGGGGCTACAGGGAGACCCTGCCTCAAAAAAAAAAAAAGACAAAAAAGAAAAGAGAATATCTATGAACAGATGCTGTTTTGTGCACAGGTGTCTCGTAAAGTACTGTATGCACACTGTGTTTTGTGCTGAGAATGTTTTGAGGGGATTCTTTCATCCAGAGATGACAAATTAATCCCAGTTAGACCTTCATTCAATTGGAGAGTCATGCCAATGCAGGAAACGTGTAGAGGCACTTTGGCTCGTTAACACAACTACTTTATTGAGACGTGTTGTTATCTAGAATCCCTGGAGAGGCAGATAGATTTCAATTAGTGGAAGAAGGGATACATTGTTGGACTCGCATGAAACGTTCTCTCTAGATAGCAATGGCAACAATGGCAGCATCACGAGGGATATTTGATTGGAGGAACACTGCCTCCGAACGCAGAACAAAGATCAACTGCGCTTCTGTATTGAACTTAGCTAGATGCTACATGATCACTTCCTTTCACTTTCATGAAGGTGGGTAGTATCTCTTGGTGCCTTTGAATTGTTTCCTTTGTGAGCTATGGATATTTTTCTTACATAAAAGTAGAAATCACAGGACATCTCTGATTCCTTTTTTCTCCAGTCTTTTAAGGCAGCTCCACAATTTGGATGCTTCGGGACATGGTGGAACCTGAGTGACACGTAGCTGAGGTAGCGGGGCAACCCTGTCTATGCAGGCTGATGGGAAGCTGTGGAGAGCTGGAAACTGAGGCTCTGGACTCAAACCACCTGCTGGTGATGCTCAGTAGTGTTGGGATAAGTCAGGAGTGCCTGGAATATAGAGCATGGCCAGGCCGGAGACCTCCCAGTGAGGATGGCAGGAAACTGGCCCACTCCGTTTTGGACACACTGTCTCTTACCCAACAGCCCCCATGCAAAACTATTAGGTCTCTAATCCTTTAATTCTAACTGAGTCTCTTGTAGATCATGTGACCAGAGGACAGGACAAAGGCCACATAGCCTTAGAAGCCCCCTCCCTCCCCCTACCTGCCTGCCTGCCAGAAACCTAACCCCACCTCCTTGCTCCGGAAACTTCCCTATAAAAACTTCTTCTTCGCCATATTAAAATGAGCTGTCTGCTCACACAGTCTCCCAGGTGTTTTCTCCTGTCCTACTCGCCTGACCTTCCGTGGTGGGGACTGGTGTGCAAAAGTCTCCCGGTAGCAGTGGAGTTCCGGCCAAGTTCCGACCGACACAATAGTGGAATCCTTCAATTTGTTTCATGGTGAGGATACTCTAGGAATTAGTATCTGTAAGAGCAGAGCTGCTTGTCAAAATGAATCTGAAGTTTGAAGGCAGCCCATTTTACTGGTATCCAAAGGAAAGAAGAAACTGGCACTTTGTCCAAATATTATTACAAAATGGAACAAGCAAGTGACAATGTTTTAGTCTTTTAAAACAAAAGATATATGAAAAAGTATTCTAATGAAAAATAAATGAAGTCCATTAATCCTTGATATTTATATTTTGAAGAAATATTACATGTATGAATAGTTTTTTGTATACTAAAATAACAAAAGCCCATTAAAATATTAATTTATAATACAAAATGAGAAAACCAAATTCCTGTGTCATTGTAAAAAAATTAAAAATGATTAATCTTTTATCATACACCAGTAGTTTAATTTGTGTTATAATCAATTGCCTTGTGCCACAGTAAGTTAGCGACTGTTTTTAACAATGGCATATATTTACATGTAAACAGAAGCTGGCATAGAAAAACACAAACTTTCACATACATTTCTAGCTAAGACACTTTTGTTGAAGTAATATCATGTATGTACATACTATTTATTATGTATTCTGGTATTATTTCTAATGTTTGACTATTTTGGTCCAACTTGAAGTGTAAATGTCTATATATGGTATCTCTAATATTAGGAACTTATTGCAGTGCATTTTGATTTTCTAAACCTATTAAGTGTTCAGCATGAAGTTCCATTCCATTATTACTAGAAATGGGTCCAGAGCACCTGATCTTGGACAAGAAGGAGAGCAGGTGAAAAAGAGCCTGTTGTGGAGCAGGATAGGTGTGGGGGTTGTGACAGATCTCTGCAATAAATTTGTCTTTCTCTCAATCCTCTGCTTTTTCCAGAAGTGCTAATGGGTCATTTTCAATTTCTCTCAGGCCTCCTAGGGCCTGGTCCTTTGCACTGCGAAAACACTTTTATGCCTCAATATCATGATATGGTAATGGGGCTACAGTTTCAAAGATTACAGTATTTTGACATACAAAATAAGCAAGAAGAGGGAACAAGAAGTTCGATGGCGTCAGTCAGGTTACGATAATTAAAGCTACAATAATTGAAACAATGGGCTGATGGCAAAGGAGAGAGAAAGAAATCAGTGAATAAGACAGAACAGATTAGTAGATCACATAAATATAATCAATTAATCTGTCATGAAGGAACTATTGAAAGTCAATGGAGTAAAGGTAGTCTTTTCAATAAATGATGTTAGAAAAATAAATGAAACCTTTACTTGAAAAAAGAATCAAAGAAAAAACTTTACACTATTCAAATATTAAGTGGAATTATATTGTTATGCCAAGATCTCATGAACCCCAACGACCACCAAGGAGTCTGGAGTGTATGCAACAGCAAAGAGCCTTTATTTGGGCTTAAGCTCGGGCCCTCAGATTTCACCAATGCAGCGGATCCGTACTGAGAGCCCTGAACTAGGGTGGAGTACACTTTTATATGGAAGTTTCACAGAAGCCTGTGCTCACCAAACATCCTTTAAACTGATTGGATGGTCCTATGCCCTGAGTACGGGGAAGATTCTTATTGGTAGGGACTGTCTTTAGGGCATTGGAATGTGCTGACTGTTATCTGTGGGGCCAGAAGTTTCTGTTTTTACCTTATAAGGCTGCTATATGCCAGGGCTTGCTTGATCTATAGCTTTCTGGGATGGGGGTGGTAGCTGAAGATTACAACATGCCTGAAACAGTCAAAATGGAGTGAGTACCGTCTTAAGCCAAGCAAATTACAGAAGTAGAAAGAAGCAGTTAGACGAGTTGGGGTCTCACATTTCCCCCTCTCCTAGTAACTAGGGATGACAGAATCATGGGTCTGGGTTGGGGTCTCTAATGAGAGGGTCCAAGGGCTGATACTGGGACCTCAGGACTGTGAGTTGTACCATACTCACTTGTTCTCTAATAAAGGCAGTCAGCCGATTGATGATACATGGCCCAATAGTTAACATTAATAGGAGGAGGATTATGGGTCCAGCTAAGGCTGAAAGCAAGGTGGTGAGCCAGGGAGACCAATTAAAGAGTTGTTCATACCACCCGGGGTCTTTTTGTTCTCTATCCTTGATACGTTTCCTGAGCAGAGCCATAGAATCTCTAATCACACCAGAATGGTTAGCATAAAAACAGCATTCTTCTTTTAGGGCTGCAAGCAAGCCCCCTTGTTGCATAAGAAGGAGGTCAAGACCTCTTCTATTCTGTAAGGTGACCTCAGCTAATGAGTTTAGGGATTGTTCTAATTTAGTTACAGACTGTTCCAGATTCCTGAGATCCACATCAATCACTACCTGGAGAGCCCTGTAGGTTTGGTCCTGCAAAATTAAGGCCGAGGCACCCACTCCATTCGCCCCAGCTATACCTAGGGCAATTAAGGAGGATAACAAAACGGCTGCTGTCCCTATGGCTCTCTTAGTTCTGGGGGTGGAAAGGGGTGAGTAAGCTAGTTACCTGTTGGAGAGAAGGTTTTCCTTGTTGTCCCCAGGAGCACTGGTTACTAGCAACTTGGGAGTAGTTAGCTATCATAGCTATGCCTGTATAGAAGGGTGGCTGGGCACTCAAACAGAGCCAGCACGCCACAGTTAGGTTTGGCTTGGAGGCATTGAGCACCTCGAAAGTGGTGGTAACCAGCAGCCAAATAGGGTGGCCCGGGGTGGAGCTGCTTGTGCCCCCGCAGTTACTGCTTCCCCCCCCAAAGACTGTTGTATTTTCCCTCAGAGGCAGGGGCTTAGGGCTGGAGTTGGGTTTTAGGGGAACTAAGACTGGATTGGGGCCAACGCCTTGAAGTATCAGAGAAGTGGGGGTTTCCTGGACCTCCGTCCAAACAAAGGGCTCGCTTTCCTGTATGACTTCATAGAGAAGCCTCGCCAATTCAGCGATTCCTGGTATCCACAAGTGGCAGAATCCTGCTGACCCCAGGAACTCCCTCACCGCCCTCTGGGAATGAGGGGTGGGTATTTTCAGCTGTTTCTTTCCTGGCATCTGTAAGCCACCTTTGTCCTTCTTTTAATATGTATCCCAAATAGGTGACCTCTCTCCGGCATATTTGGGCTTTCTTGGCAGATGCCTGATATCCCAGTCTACCTAGGGTTGCCAGGAGGTCTCTAGTTCCCTGCTGACACTGCAAGGCATCATCAGCAGCTATCAGGATGTCATCCACATATTGTAATAGGGTGAGTTGGGGGTGTTACAGCCAGTACTCACCCAGGTCTTCATGGAGGGCCTCATCAAACAGGGTTGGTGAATTTTTGAACCCCTTTGGCAGGTGGGTCCAAGTCAGCTGCCCATTCTCCTGGTCTTGCCATTCGAAAGCAAAGAAGGGCTGGCTCTCTTTGGCCAGAGGCAGGCTAAAGAAGGCATCTTTCAAGTCTAACACCATGTACCAGTTTCTGGAAGGTGGCAAGGAACTCAGGAGAGTGTAAGGATTAGGTACTGTTGGATGAACATCCATAACCCGCTTGTTTACCTCTCTCAAGTCCTGGACCAGCTGGTAGTCAGTTGAATTTGGCTTTTTGACTGGCAGGAGGTGGGTATTCCAAGCCAATTGGCAAGGCACCAAGATGCCTTGATCCCTCAGGCATTGGATATGAGGAGTGATCCCCAGCCTGGCCTCCTGGGACATAGGATACTGTTTAACTCTGACCAGTAGGATTCCAGGCTTAAGCTCTATCCAGATGGGGGGGTGGGCAGCCAGCCCCATGCCCCCTGTCTCGGCCGAGGCTGTGGGGAACTCCTTTAGCCAGGTGGAAACCACCTCCTCTGGTGTAGAGGCTGGTTTTTGATGTAACCTAAACTCATCTTCCAGTTGCAGGGTGAGTACCTGTATCGGGTGGCCTTCTTGGTCAATCATTTGGGCCCACTAGGGGTGAAATGAATGTGGGCTCCAATTTTGGTGAGCATGTCTCTGCCCAGGAGTGGGTAGGGGCACTCTGGCATGACCAGGAAGGAGCGGGACACCTGGCCCTTGCCCAGGTCCACTCTTCTTTGGGTGGTCCATGAGTATTGGTTCATGCCAGTAGCCCCCTGTATCCAGGACTTTTTATGTGATAGTTTTCCTTGGGGCTCAGTTAATATCGAGCGTTGGGCATCCATGTCTACATGGAAGCTCACAGGTGTCCCTTCCACTTTGAGGGTTACCCTAGGTTCAGGGAGGGGATCTGAACCCTGACGCCCCTAGTCGCTCATTTCTCTGAGCTCGAGGATTTGCACTCCTTCTCAGGCCCTGCCTCGCCCAGCAGGTTTTTCTGGGCAATCTTTCACCCAGTGGTCCATCTTTTTGCAATAGGCACATTGGTTCCTCTGTAACCTTGGTTGCCCTTCCCAGGGTTCCCCACCTGAGTCCACAGAGAGGTAATGAAGTTGGCGTTCCTGCTCATCAGGCAGTTTTATAGTCTCAGCCAGAAGGATCTTAGTGAAGTCTTGGGTCTGCTTGGTGCTAACAGCAGCTGCAGCTTGAGCCTGTTTGTCTTCCAGGCTTTCTCTATGGTTATAGACTCTCTCTGCCACTGCCAAAAGCTCTGACAGAGTCTTATCTGCCAGTCTATCTAGTTTTTGTAACTTACACCTAATGCGGGATGCTGATTGGTTGACAAAGGCCAATATGACCGCATTCTTTTTTTCTGGTGCCTCTGGATTCATGGGTGTTTAAGTGCGGAATGCCTCAAGGATCCTCTCTAAAAAGGCTGCTGGGGATTCTGTCTTTTCTTGCTGCACATCACTAATCTTAGCCAAATTAGTCAGGTGCCTTGCGGTGGCCCAGAGACCCCCCATTAGAGTCTGGCAGTAGACCCGGAGCCTCTCCTTACCTTCTGCCATATTGAAGTCCCAGTTTGGTCAGACTAATGGGAAGGCTTCATTGATCAGCACCTGGTTGGTGGTGGGAGTCCCATCCACCCCGGGGACCAGCTTCTAGGCCTCAGTTTGGATCTGGTCCCTCTCCTCGGTGGTAAATAGAACCTGTAATAGCTGCCGGATATTGTCCCAAGTGGGCTGATGGGTGAAAAGAACAGATTCTAACAGATCAATAAGGCCCTGTGGTTTCTTAGAGAATTTGGCTGTTAGCAATTTCCAATTATAGAGGTCACTGGTGGCAAATGGCCAATATTGCATCTGTTGGTCCCCTACCTCATTAAGGGGTCCCACTGCCCTTATGGGAAGGATAGTGGAGTCTGCTGCTACTCGTGGCTGTCCTCTCTGGACTCTCCTCCAAGTTTGGGGAGGGCTCTCAGCCCCAGGGGCCTGGGCTGCCTCAGCCTCTCCTGGGGGCTCTAAATACCCCAGTTGAGCTGGTGGTGTGGGCAGACATGGGGGAAGCTCAAACAGTTCTTCCTCTGTACCACCCTGGAGGACAGGATAAAGAAGGGCAGATGGCTTAGTTTCACTTTTCTGCCCCTCATCCTCACGTAGGGCGAGGATGGCTGTCTTTGAACCCTGCTGTGGCAAAAAAGGTTTGAGCCATTCTGGGGGCTCCTCAACCAGGACCTGCCAGGTTGCAATATAAGGAACCTGGTCGGGGTGTCCTGGTCACCCGAAAATAATGTTTTTAACCCTGTAAATAGTGGGGAGGTCAAACGTTCCCTCCTTAGGCCATCCAACATCAAAGGTTGACCATTCATTCCTGCAAAGGACAAAGAATTTGCCTTTCTTCACTTCTAGCTCTTGTCCTCTAGCCTTCTTTTCGAAGTCAGAAAAATGATCCTGGAAAAGACTTAAAGGTGTTACTTGACTTTGTCCCATGTCTATAACTAAGTAAGTCACAAATAACATGGAAAACACAAAGACACACACTGACAAAACAATACTTCCCAGCGCCTTAAACAAGAACTGAAAGTGGGATGTCGGCCTCTTGCCACTCCTTGGGCACAACCTGCCTTTCCTTTCCAAAGTTACAAGTGGGATCCAATCCCTATCAGGTGGGTGTGGGACGTCTCCTGAGTCCCATGGCCTGGGGTCTTCCAGTGCGTCTGCCTAGACCGCCAGCAGGCTAACAAGGTAAGTGGGCCCAAACCCAAGAGTGCGCAGCATACACAAACAAGAGGACAAAGACACTTACCAGCCAGACCAGGCTCAATGCTCCAGGGGTCCTGTGGGGTCTTGGGGATCCGGGATGAGCCCCCAAATGTTACACCCAGATCTCACGACCCCCAATGACCACCAAGGAGTTCGGAGTGTATGCAACAGCAAAGAGCCTTTATTTGGGCTTAAGCTCAGGCCCTCAGATTTCACTGACGCAGCGGATCTGTACTGAGAGCCCTGAACTAGGGTGGGGTACACTGTTATATGGAAGTTTCACAGAAGCCCGTGCACGCCAAACAGCCTTTAAAATGATTGGATGGTTCTATGCCCTGAGTACGGGGAAGATTCTTATTGATAGGGGCTGTCTTTAGGGCATTGGAATGTGTTGTTATCTGTGGGGCCAGAAGTTTCTGTTTTTACCTTATAAGGCTGCTATATGCCTGGGTTTGCTTGATCTATAGCTTTGCAGGATAGGGGTGGTAGCTGAAGATTATAGCATGCCTGAAACAGTCAAAATGGAGTTAGTGCCGCCTTAAGCCAAGCAAATTACAGACGTGGAAGCAGTTAGACGAGTTGGGGTCTCACAATATCATAGATCTGAATGTAAAATGCAAAGCTATAAATATAACTTCTAGAAATTGATATAGGAAAAAATCTAGATGACCTTTGAGTATGGAAGTTTTGAGAAAAAAACCCCAAAGTTAAGATCAAGAAAACAAATGTTTTACAAGCCAGGATTCATTAAAAGTAAAATCTGTCTTGCTAGTAAAATGATCAAAGTAGTATGAGTAGAGTTTTTCAGATGTCAGAGGGTAGGAAAGAGGAGGCAGACAGACTGTTAGTGGGTAAAAAGTTGCAGCTGGGTAAGAGGAACAAGCTCTGATGTTGCATTGCACCAAGTGTGGTTATGGGTATCAGCATTGCAGTGGGTAGGGTCTGGCCAATTCTTGAAATGCCTTTAAGACACCTTTCTTATTGTCCAAGTTCAAAGTCATTGGCTTTTAAAAATCGATGCTAACAACTGCATTTTCCTTGTCAGTGAATTTCCATTATTTTTTTCTGGCCAGATTACATGTTTTTCAATTCCTTCTGCTCTGTTTGTGTAAACTTTGAATAGCTAGTGACAATCATGCCACAACCTGAATCCTGTTCTGTCTTGAAATTTCCTCTGCTGTGTTGATTAGTTCATACTTTTGATTTTGACAGCAATCTAAGTTTCAGTATGGGGGCAAAGTATAGACACACTATTTGCCAGAATGTTACAAGAATAGCTCTTGTTCTGATCTTCAATATAGTCATGCTTTCATCTGAAGCATTAGCACAGTGGTTAAAAAAATATTTTATTTATTATTTTTATTTTATGTGTGTGAGTGCTCTGCCTGCATGTATGTAAGTGCACCTGTATTGTGCAATGCCCATGGAGGTCAGAAGAGGGCGTCAGGTGCCCGCAATATGGAGTTTTAGATGGTTCTTGGCTGCCGGGTGGGTACTGTAACTGAACCTGGGTCTTCTGCAAGAGCAGTCAGTGCTCTTAACTACTGAGCCATCTCTCCAGCCTTCATGAGCACAATATTTACCGTCTACATTTCTATTAGTGTTCTGATAAGTTACCACTGAATCATCTATTAAACATTTGTTTAGGATCAGAGGGCTTCTGTAGCCTATATGTCCATTCTTCCTGGAATCAACTTTCAAAGGCCTAAGAACCACACAGTCTGGTTTAGAAAGCATTTTAGAACTATTACGTTTGGTTCGGCCATCAGTGATTCCAAAGTCACTGTATCTGTGGTCCAAGGGACCTGGCTGCTGCTCAAGATGTCAGCAGACTTTGGTCTTGTTCACATGTTTTATCCAGACATGTGGAATGTAAGCATTACAGTTATGGAAACTTCACTTAGAATCACAGGAAGGCCTGGGAGGCCAGTCAGTTTCATTCTCTGCAAGAAGCTGTATAGGGATCACCTTTCTTCAGCATGAATGTTCTGTATTTGTTATCTTAGCACTGCTTTGACCAAAAATCAAGGATAATTTATTTGACTCACAGTTTCTGAGGGTTCAGTCCACGGCCCCTTGGCTCCATGCTTCTGGGCCCACTGTGTGGCTAGGATATCATGTCAGCTGGAGTATGTGTTGGAGGATTACCCTGCAGACTCCAGGAATAAAATTGTAAACTCATCTGAAAGAACTTTTTGAGGGGAGACCTAGGTGATCTGCTCACACAAAGCCGCCCCCTAAGGAAGTATTTTGAGGTTCAGCCATCCGGTCATTCCTAAGTCCCTTCAGCTGTGGTCCAAGGGGCCTGGCTCAGAATTCCAGCAGACCTCGATCTTGTCCACATGATGCTGGTTATCTGTGGATGCAAAATGCAAGCAGTACAGAGTCATGGAGGCTTCACCAGAAAGCCTAGGAGGCCAGTCAGTGTGTAGCAGGGCTCTGTTTCCTGCAAGAAGCCTTTCAAAGCTGATGTGTAAACCTGCAAAGTGGATTCCCAGGACTGGAGATGCTATGATATGGAACATCTTCCCAGGAAAGCCATAAACAATGGAATCAGTTCAGGACAGGCTACAAATTGATTACAACTAGCTAGATTATAGCAGTGGGCTGGCCAAGTTCAGTGGAGCTCATATTGTTACGCTATGTGGTCCAGATGCCTCACATACATCTACAGGATTTAATGTTTGTCCTGTTGTCCTGATCATGTGTAAATCTGATCTTTTCTTGCTATTCCTCCATTTTATAATGTAAGTGTTTACTATATACCATTGTATCTTTGAAGCATATACTTATTTTTGATGTTAGAAAGGCTCACAGTTAAGACATTGCTTGAGTCTCATGAGAGAATTTGGAGATAGAGTCCAACAAGATTGGATTGTTGAGAATCTGGGACTGTGTGGAGATAGATTCCATGCACTCTGCAATAAGAAACAGTCATGAGTCTTCAGGGGCTTGTGGACAGGATGCAGAGACAGCAGGAGAAACTGGGGGTCTGGTATAATCTCTATAGTCACATCCACAGTGACCTACATCCTCCAGCTAAGCCACAGTTTCAAAAGTTTCTGCAACCTCCCAATATCTCCACCAGATAGAGATCAAGTATGTGAAACCCAAGCCTATGGGGGCATCACATACTCAAACCATAACAGATGGACAATTACTTTTCAATTAAAAACACAGTGCAAGTCCCCAACAAGAGAATGAGAAGAGGTAGCAATGACAGAGAACATTTGCAAAAGATACATCTGATCAGATTTCCTTAAGAAAAATGCCAAGGGGAGTTAAAATACAACAATGCGAAAAGGCGAACCCACTAAAATCTGAGCAAAAGACCCAGACTGACACTCTGGGAAAGACACATAAAGACATCAAATAAGCATATGAAAAAATATTCCACATCATATGCCATTTAGGGAAATACCAAGTTAAAAGATCAATGAGATACCACTATACACCCGGTAGAACGGCCCAAATCCTAAATATTGATTGCATCAATTTCTGGTAAGGATGTGAGAAGAGTTCTCATTCATCATAGCTGGGATCCAAAAGATCCCCTTTGAAGGTAGCACAGCCATTTCTCACAAAATTAAACATACTCTTACCATATAATCTATCAATCAAAGTTCCTTAGGTATTTGATGAAAACTATGTATACACAAAATCCTCATGTGACTAGTTACAGCAGGTTTATTCATAACTGTAAACTTTGGAAGCAGCCAAGTTGGTCGACAGAATGATAAACCCTGGCACCTCCAGAGAATGAGCTAATACTCCACATTTAAAAGAAATGAGCTAAGAAGCCATGAAAAGATGTAGAAGATTCTTAACTGAATTAGTAAATGAGAAGAGCCAACCAGGAAAGGCCAGGCAATGTAAGACTCCAGTGGCATAACATCCTGGGAAAAGCAAATCATGGAGAGAGTGAAAGCATCAGTGATTGCCCAAGGTAAGGCATGGAGGAATGAAGAGTTGGTGCGCACAGGATTTTTGGCGCAGTCAGTGTACTCTCCATGATACTGTGATGGTAAGTGCATGTCCCCCTACCTTTGTCCAGCCTAATGTAGACAGATCAACAAACCGTAACATAAGCCATGGACTTTGATAAGATGTGTTGATGTAGGTTTGTGGATTATAACAAAGGATTCGTTCTGGTGGCAGATTTTGATAATGATTATGGTTCTGTGCTTAAACTAGAAGAGTATGGAATTAAAAAAAAAAATCCCTTCACTGAATTTTGCTATAACTCTTGGAGAACAGCTCTGGAATCAACATCAAGGAAAACAGCAACCTCATGTAATATAAAATATATTAGTAAATTGTCAGGTGCAGTTTAAGCTTGTTGAAAGCAGATTGCTTCAAACTCAAGCATGTTTATTTTAAGCACCTTCTATAGCTCCTTGTCTTGGAACAGGCTGACCACCTAGCTCTGGGCCAAGGAGAAAATAAAACAGCAAGGGACTGGAGAGATGGCTCAGTGGTTAAGAACACTGATTGTTCTTGCAGAAGACCCAGATTTGAATCCCAGCACCCACATGGCAGCTAACAACTGTCCGTAACTCCAGTTCCAGGGGATCTGACAGTCTCTTCTGTCCTCTGCCGGCATTGCATGACATGGGTGCACTTACCTACATGCAGGCATAACACTCATATACATAAAATAAAGTAATAAATTATTTCAAAAGATCCCCAGCAAATAGCTAAGGGTATTATAAACACTTTGTCCCTGAAAACAGAAGGCAAGTTCCGATAGAGGTTACTCTTTTTTATCCCATGGTATAAAAATGCCTGTGTTGTGTCTGGGGGAGACAGCTAATGGGAAGTTCATCCCTGGGGAGAATGCTCTGTGTGGGTAGGAACGCCAACAGATTGCCTCAACAGGGCTGGATGTTTTAAGTGTTGTGGGGTGCTTCGCCAGAGAAGACCACTCAAAGTTTTGCCAAATGAAAGTCTTCACTTGCCAGCGACTACACAAGGATGTTGGAACCCAAGTGTGTAGCCCTGAGCTGTCTCTAGGGTAAGCTTTTATACAGAGAAACCATAACCAGGGGTGACAAGTTTAAGTTCTTACAGGTGCTTACAGGTGCAAAGCCTCCTTAACAAATTCTATTAAGCAACAATTACTGTTTTGCAGAAGCAAGCCAAGCATAACCTATAGAAGCCACAAATCTGCAGTTAGCACGTGCACTCCAGGACACGCTGACCTGTTCCCAAGACAACTGGGGCCCTGCTGATGTGTATTTCCATACCCTGGCCCAACGTCCTGATAATTTCAGTGACTAGAGTCAGCCTAAACTTTAACATGGCATAGTTATGGTCAAGAAGGTGCCATATCACATAAGCACCAATTTGATGAAGTTACTATTGTTTGCTCTCTCAATAAGGCTACTTTGGTCATCTCTGCCATATGTGTGTGTGTGCTTGATCTGATGATGCTTTGTTATATGACTGCAGCATCTATCTATCTGCTACTCAATACTTATTCCTTTATTTTTTCTTGCTATAGTCTTAAGAAGCTTGCTCAGCTGTTTAATTGGACTCAAGCCCTCTCACTAGGAGGAAATACATGCATGGTACTGTAAACATAGTCAGATACACATGGTTGGAGAAGTCATAGGCCCTAGTGAATAACCTATTACTGTCATTTTCCTGGAACAATGTAATTTCTTACTACATTACAATTCATTTCCATATCCTTACATTAACAAACAAATGTAGCTCATACCACTCATCAAAGATCTTTTTGCAACAGATGAAGACTGTTACAATGTTCCACAACTGGTTAAAATCTAGAAATAAAGGATTGTGGGATGCCCAATCCTAAGTGATAGATCAACAATGCAACTTCTACACCTAAGGCTCAGGGAACATCATGGAAGAGGGAAAGAAAGATTGTAAGAGCCACAGGAGTAAGATACCTTCTGCTAGATAAAATCATTCTTGGTGTGATAGGGAAACTGTAGTTATGAAATATCCACAGCATGGCGTAACCTAATAAGATTTGCATAATGACAAAACTAGTTGTCACGCCAATGTACATGAGGGAAATTACATGAGCTCTGTATCTAGATAAAGAGCTATAGGTAATCAATGGATGTTGAGGGACAAAGAATCAGTTTTCTCCAGGGACTAGTTCCCTAATAGGGTATCTAGTCAAGTAGTCATCCATAAACACACGTGTACACATTCACCACTGAAGTGACTCAGTGCATTATATATCTCTATCTCTACATCATCTATATCTATATCTATATCTATATCTATATCTATATCTATCTGTAGCTAATCTATATCTATCTATCTTCCTTCTGCTTCTTGTGTGGAGCCTAGGTTCGGTGTCCTCTGTCCATATGAGTTTTAAGGCTGTTCCTCTTAAATGAGATGTGATTATTTCTGGAACATAGGAAGCCAGCTTGAATACTGCTATTTTCTGCCCAGATGTAATTACCTCTAAAATAATGATCCATCCCAATGGTGCTGCTTATAACAGCGTTCTCCAAAATAAACATTTATGCTTCTGATTGTTGGAAAGGTTTTGTCAAATGCTGCACCTGCTCCAAGCTCTGGTGATTTGAATGAGAAAAGTCCACCGTAGGCTCAGATATTTGAAGACTTGATCCCCAGTTGGTGGTGCTGTTTGTGGTCTTCTGCAAGAGCAGCCAGTGCTCTTAACTGCTGAGCGATTTCTCCAACACCAGAATTGGACATTATTACCTTTCTATTAACTTTTCACCCCAATCTTTACCACAGGGGACTCTGACAACAAAGCCCAATGATTTGTGGAATGCAGACTGGGGTCACCCCAACACCACATTACTAAGTATTCATCATGATTACTACTGTATCTCCAGAGCCAGCACTGCCCTAGACAGTGACTGATTCTCACAAGCATTTATGTCTCAACAAAGGGAGAAGAACAGCATTTCTGTCCCCTCTTAAACAACAGGCAGTTGAGGCATAGGTATTCACAGATGGAGTTGTGGCTCTGAAGTGAGGTTGCCAGCTATTAGCAGGGGACGAGCTGAAAAATGTTGAGATTGCTGAGCAACTGGGTAGTGAATATGTTCTGAACCTTAGACAGATGTCCAGGCAGGATTCCACTCAGAGTCTATCTCAGAATGCTCTTTGCCAGGCATAGAATAGACATGCATCAGAGGAAGACCTTGGCTGTTGCCATCATAGCAATGGTTAAAGGAGGCTGTGAGTGTTGGAGCCAGGGAGGTATGAGAGACACTGTAATAGCAGGTGAAGTATGGTGAATGGGTTCCCAGTTCCTCACATCCTTCGGGCCTGCTTGATATACCTGATCACATGGATTTGGTCATGAGACGAACACAGCATTGATTACCAGGGCCTTTCAATCACATTTTCCTTTGAGGAGGATTCCTTCATAGCCCAGACTTACCTATTTCAGTGGGTCAGGAACTTAGGTGAGACTTGTAAGTGTGAGCGTATATGTGTGTGGAGTGGTGTGCAAGAAGACATGGAGAAATAAAGGAGAGTGAAGGTGAGGTCAGAGCTTGCTGGACCTCATGGAAATAGGTATCAAGGACCTTTCGGAGCTCTAGAAACCTCTCCAGGCCAGTGAGATACAGGAAGCTGTCTTATGTGCTGACAGGAGCAGGAAGATATGAAAGAGATGTGACCGCCCTTGGGTTTACTCATGCTTGAGTCTGGGACTGGGCAGCGGCTCCAGGCCTCTAGGTAAATGTCACAGGAAGAAGGCTGAATGGGTAACTCCCCTCCTGTTCTCTCCATTTCCAACCTCTCTCAGTTCATTCCACAGAGATAAACAATGCTAGGATGGTGTGAAAAACCAAAGGAGAGTGTATTACTTCATAAGCTTAATAAAGATACACATTCTCTGTGTGTGTGTGTATAGTTGAAGGCTATATAACAAAAATCACAGTGCCAAGCAAGGGAAATCTCCCTTCAAGCTGTTGGTAAGGGTAGTTCAAGAGACTCCTCAAATAATATAGGCTATTGCCATAACCCTTGATTGCCTCCTTTAAGGTAAGACCCTATTTTTGAAAACTCAACATACTTAGAGCACAGGATTTAGAGCAATTGAGTGGAAACTGATCTGGAAGCCTTCCTCCTGGAAGACTAGCTCTCAGTATCCAAGGATACTATGCAAACTGCCAAGGGAGAAAACTAATCAGTGGTTTTGCACATCTGTGAAGCCTATGAATCACAACAATGACTGGCCTAGCAAATTATCTCTATTGGAGTAATAGTGGCACTTTTATTTTGGGGTAAGCAACAGCTATCTAATTGGACTTAAGGTCTGCTCAATAGGAGGGAGGCAATTCAGGCATGGTACTGGGAACATAGCCAGGTGCACATGACAAGAGAAGTCATAGACCCCAAAGAAGAGCCTACATCTGTCACTTTTCTGGACCAATGTAATTTCTTACTTTATTCTAAATACACATGCTTTTATTTACAGACAAGAGTACCTCTTACCACTTATCCAGCAGATGGAGACTATTACAAAGTCTCACAATTGGTCAAATACAGAGAACAAGTGACTGTGCTCAGTCCTAAGTGACACATCTACAGTGCTGCCTGCACACCTAAGGCTCAGGGAACATTGTGGAAGAGAGGAGGAAAGAATGTAATAGCCAGAGGAAGAAGATGCCTGCTGCTAGTTAATGAATTCTAGACACGATAGGTGTTAAGGTTCAGATAGCCCCGCCTCCTCACCAACAGGCTCTCATGGACTTCTCAAGCTCCCGAGAAAAGGGAACTGAGTTGATAAGCACCTTGGTCTTTGAAGTCAAGAGAAGCAGACTTTTCTCCACTGTTTGGCCAACACAACAGGCTTCCCCTGTGATCTCTAAAGAGGACAGGTTTTAACAGTCCCACTCTCCCACTTTCCCCTGCCCAACTTAAAAAAAATACGTCTTCCCACCTTCTGCAGGAAGCAGAAGCCTCCCCCTTAAAAGACCCCAGCTTATGACCCAGGCAGACGTTTTTCCTGCCTGGAAGGGAATCTGTCCTATGTGTTCTTTTGCTAATAAACTCTATTCCGATGGCGCCTTATCTGTGTCCTGGTGCACTCTCCTGATCAACTGGATTCATCCATAGGCTATTTTTTAGCTATCAATAGGGAGCTGCACCAATGAAATCTCTACATTATGGAAGACTAACAAGATCTGCATAATGACAAAAGTAGTTGATGTGCCAAGGTGAATGGGGGGATTTCATAGGTGAGGTGAGACCTCAAGATGAAAAGCTACAGGCAATGGATGCTGAGGGAGGGAGAATTCAGGTTTTTACAGGGATTAGTTCCCTGAGAGGTAAATCCATGGGAGAAGCCCTAAACACAGGTACATACAAGCAAAACTAAATGGACTCAGTGCATTATATATGTGTATATATATAATATGCATACACAGATGTATGTATATACAAAAATTTAAATGTTTTTATTTATTTTATGTTCAAGAATGTTTTGCCTGCATGTATGTAAGTGTACCATGTGCATGCCTTGTATCTGTGGAGGCCAGAGGAAGCCATGGGATTCCCTGGAACAGAAGAGTGTTAGTCACCAAGTCAGTGCTGGGAACCACACCTGGGTCCTCTGGAAGAGCAAGCACTCTTCATCACTGAGCCATCTTTCCAGCCCCTATTTATAAATGTATTTATGTATAGTGCAACAATAGTAGTCAAAGAAAAGGACAAGAGATTGTGAGGGAGTTGGAGGGACGTGGGAGGACTTGGAGGGAGACTGGGATGGGTGGAAATAATGCAAGTACAATACTCATATATTAAACTCTCAAAAATAAGAAAATATAAGTAAGAGTTCTTTCCATTTGTCAATGTAAATACTCAATAATGAGACTGTCATCCTCCAGAACTTGCAAGTAATAGATAATTCCCATGAGATGGCAGCAATGCTATACAGATGACCGAGCACTGGGAAATATGTGTTATTGATTAAAATTTTATTGATGGCTTACATTGTATATTAAACAAATGATTTTCTGATACAAGTTACATGTAAAACAATGCACTTCTGTATGTAGCTAAAGAATTACTATATGTAGCCAGTTGGGTTTGAGAAGAGATCCCTTCAGCCTTTTTTCACTTTGATTACAGAAACTGCAAAAATTCAGATGGTAAATATCACTGTTTGGAGAAAGCGACATTTTGATGTACCTAGAAAACTTTCCCAGCTGATTCTATGCAATTACTTTAAGGTGTTTAATGTCTGATTTCAAATTATACAATTTCAGTAATCTTTCATCTGACTATCATATTGGTGTAAGTAGTCATGGAGGAATCTTTAAGTCAAATATTATTACTTTAGTCAACACTTTGTTTGCAGTTTTATATCACATCAGGGTACCAAAGTGTGA
The DNA here is from genome assembly GCF_000622305.1 of Nannospalax galili. NCBI lineage: Eukaryota > Metazoa > Chordata > Mammalia > Rodentia > Spalacidae > Nannospalax > Nannospalax galili. The sequence continues at coordinate 43,081 of NW_008343597.1, read as the reverse complement.
AGCAGACCTTTATCACACTGAAAATTCAAACACTGGTTGCAGTACAGTTGGTGGTAAAGAAGGTTTAAGACAAGAACTATGGTCTTTGATGGATACTGGCTTGCTTCCAACTTGACTATTGTGACTTATGCTCCTATGAACATGGGCATTTGTTAAAACATACCAATTCTTTAATTTTTCCTTTCTTCTAATACTTGTATAGTTTAACATTTCTATGCATATGAGGTTTATTTCTGAGTGTGGTGTGAGGAATTCATTCAATTTGCTGCCCCCCAACCTTCAAATAACTATCTGGTTGTTCTAATACCTTTTATTAAATCTTTGTTGTTTCAAATAGTTTTCGATGCTGTGTTAATCACATATTAAATGGAGCTTTTAATAGAATTTCACCTCTGATCTTTGGTCAGGACTGTCTTTATCTGTAGTTCAGTATTAACAGGAAGGTTTCTCCAACAGGATAGAGATCCTTGCTCTAGGGAGAGATTTGTTCCTTCAGTGCTCAGTTGTGTGGGGAGTGAGATGACAGAATGTAAAGTTGAATGGAGGGAATAAGCTCATCCTGAGCTGTGCGTAGGTGGAGGGGTTCTTTGTTGTGGGAAAGGGGACTGTTTTCCTGGAGGAGCTCCACTCAGCCCAGGCATATGCTAGCTGTATACTTGTAGCCTGGGGTTTATGCATCTTCCTTATATGTTGCAATCTGATCCCCTATTTGAAGGGAATTGCATGAGAGGTGATTAGATCATTAGATCATCCATTGGGAGTAGGATGAGAGTCTTATTGAAGAGGGCCCATAGAATTTCCTTTCCCTTCTTACCGCAGGAGCATGCAGCAAGAGGATGTCTGTGGTGTCTTGACTCTAGACTTCCCAGCCTCTCCAATTTGGAGAAATATATTTCTGTTTCTTAGAAGCCACCAAGGTTATGTGGTATTTTGACAGCAGTTCAGACTAAGACAGTACTAAATGATATTTAATGAGCAAATATTTACACTTTCCCTGGAACATTTGTCAAGGCTCTGGCAATCCCCCGGAGCTTGCCTGTGCCCCAGCCAGAGTCAGGCATTGGAGGTCTCAGTCTAATTCCGAGCTGTGAGGCGCCTCATGGTTCTCCTTATCCAGGGCAGGAAGCTCTTTATCTTGGTGAACACTGCTGGAGGGGTCCCATTGGAGGCACCATAAGAGACAATGCCTTGGGCCACATTGTTACACACCAGAGGGCCACCAGAGTCCCCCTGTGGGCAGAGGCAGAAAAGGACATTAAGCTAGGCCTTCCTACCTTTGCTGCCCTATGTTCCTACTCTCAGAGAAGGCAAGGTTTGGTGGACACCTTCAGTGGCTAGGGGAGACCCACAGGTGATGGGCTCACAGGAGCCCAGGCCTGGATCTTCCAGCCCCCAGGCTTCAGTCCCGGCTGAAGTTACTGTCTCCAGTTCAGTCCATCAAGGCCCCTCACCTTCCCCAGGAAGGAGTACTGTGGGTCTGTTCTGTCATTCCTCTGAAAATGACTGAAGAGAGAAAAAAATACCCTTTCCGCCCTGGTCTTGTCCCCAGGCTGAAGCTGTAGGGATGGAGGATGGCTCTGCTGCCCCACATCTGCGCGGACACTTTCTCACAGGAAATACTGGCAGATGTCTATCCATGCTCTTACCTTGAAGGCAGTCTTCCTCTTTCTTGGGTTCCCCACACAGATCTGAGTCTGGGTGGTGAAGGTGCGGAAGCGATTCCTGCATGTTTGGTCTCCCTGCACTCTCAGCTGTACCTCCTGGAGTACGTTTGTTCCTCTGCTCAGGCTCACCCGGCCCCAGCCGGCCACTGTGCACAAGGTCCCAGGCCTCAGCCTCTCACCGGCCCCACGAGGCAGAGCCACTGGACTCACGGCTTTATTTCGCCTGATTCTTCTGCTCAGCTGTCAGGAAGATACAGGCATCCCAGCTCAGCTGGTACTCCTAACACTCAGGGACCCCATATTCCCGCCACCACCCCGGACCCTGCCCCAACTTCCTCCTGCATGGTCCCTGCACACAGTGAGGCCAGGCAGTGTGAGGCAAGCCTGGAAAACCAGAGCCAGGCAGATAGTACCTGCAGTAGCATGATATCGTTCGTGAAGTTCTGCGTATTATAGTCAGGGTGGCGGATGGCTCTGCGCACATTGATGCGTTGCTGGGTCCTCTCCCGCCTCTGGATGTTGTGGGCCCCCACGGTGACACTTATGGACCTGTAAAGGAAGAGTTGGTCTGGAGGTAGCTGAGAGAAGCAGGAGCTAAGATCTAGCATCTCTGCAGTGTGGATAAATGGTTCAGCGAAGACAACCACAGATGGAGAGTGACCGCCCCCCCCTCCCGCACCCCTCCACTCTGTTTTCCAATAACCCTGAGCAGAGGATAGTAAAGGCTACCTTGAGGTTTGAGCTTTCAGATTAAACAGAGATAGTTGCTATTTACATTCAGAGCCCAGTACCTACCTTCCACTCCTCCTCCCTTTGTTGTTGATCATGCCCTTTTCTCTGTGTTGACACTGGCCTGTTACCTCCCCCTCCCAGTCCTTCTGTTCCATTTTCTTCCTTTCTTTATAACAGCATCACTTTGGGGGTGGCTGTGAGTAGGTTTTCTGGATATTGGGTCTCTGGGAAACTCCTGTGTCCCTTACCTTCCCCAGCAGTGAGCTGCGGTCATTACGAAGTCTTCCCGCACCAGGAACCCTCCACAAGCGGTCAGTCCTTCCGGATTTTGGATCAGAAGATATGCCATGTAGGGGTAGGAATGGGGCCTGGCTTCTCGGCCTCCAATGATCTTCTCTGAAAGGAAGCATTTGCCACTTATCTCTGTGTTTGAGAATCTTCAGAGCAGTACTGGGGTGGTGGTGTTGGAAAAGTCAGCAGATGGGGAAGGGAGATGGGGAAGGGAAGTAGGAGAGGAGCTGTGCTGAGGCCCAGGCTCTGTGGGACACCAGACACTGGGAGAACACACCAAGCTCTGCAGTAACCACTGCTGCCGTGAAGTGAGATCTGTTCCCCTCCCAGGTCTCAGTGTGCTCCTCCTCCTTCAGAAGGGAGGGCAATATTTGCTCCCACACAGCCAGGGGTAGCCTCAGTACTGAGGAAAGGTGCACACCCTCTCCACTCCCTGGTACTTTCTTCCTCAGGGAACTTCCCACATTCCTGAGTTCATCTCCCGGGCAGCATGGGACTAGATGGGAATCTAGACATGGGATGATGGGACTTTTATCATTGTATTCTTGGCTCCCGGCTCTGACACACGAGCTACTGAATGAATTTATATAGTGTATATTTATATGGTACATCTAAGTGTCAGTACCATTTCCAATACTCTCCTATATTAACCAGTTTAACCATCATAGCAACTCTATGAGGTCAGTGTTAATATTATCATAATTTTATAAATAAGAACTGTGGAGATGGGGATTCAAATAGCTTGCCCAATGATACAGAATTAGGATGTGCCAAGGCAACCTGGCTCTAGTATGTGGGATGGAATAGGACCTCTTGGGTTGGGCTGGTCACTCACCTGCCTCATCTCCAGGGAGCAGGATAAAGGCCAACAGGAGCAGGAGTTGCTGCATCTTTCCTGGACTGCTGCTCAGTCAGTTGCTGCTTGTACCTGCCTCTGTTATACTTTTAGCCCCTGGGAGAGGAAGGAAGGGGAGGGGGGCAGAAAAGTCACAGTCCCATTTTTTCCTGCTAGTGTGATAGGTTTCATCACCCAGGGCTGCTCAGGAGGTTTGCACACCAACTGCCAGTGATCCAGGAGAAGAGGGAGTTGTCCAAGCTGATGTGCCACACATTTGCTGAGTCAGTGTTGGCAGTGAAAATAGGAACTCATCAACGGGCATTTCTTTGAACAATGTGCCCCAAACCCAGTATATTATCAATAAGTCTAGGAAACTGGCAGCTGCCTCCTTCCTCCACTGCCAATCCCTTTGGTGTTAGAGCTTCAGGTGTTTGAAAATGCAGCATTTCATGTGAATTCTCTGTATTGATCTTTTCAATTTTTTATTTTAAACAGTTTTGCATAACCCAGGATGGCCTTAAGCTGGCTATGTAGCTGAGGATGACCTTGAACTTCTGGTGTTTCTCCTGCCTCTGCTTACTGAGGGCTGGGATTATTAGAGTGCACATGCCATTATGCCAGGTTTATGAGGTGATGGAGACCGAAGCCAGGGCCCCATGCACAGTAGGCAGGCTTTCTTTCGACTGAGTTATGCCCTCGGCTCTTTGCAGGTTGTTTATTTGTATATTTCCCAATCCTTGGACAAAGATAAATAAAAGGTGGTGGGCGTGATGGGAAGTAGGACAAGGACAACAAAAAGAAGTCAAGGAGGACAAAAGAGAAGTGTAGCCTCTGCCTCCATCTTTGAGATTCCTGCTGCTCCAGTTTATTTCTAGATGTTGCCAAGGAGGATAGAGTACTTACTCTCCTGCATTGGTGGAGGGTGACGCTGGAAAAGGAGGAGGAGAGCAGTCGTCCCATCAGGCTCTCAGGAAAACCAACACAGTTGAAGACTTCTTACCAGTTCGCACTCAAGGTGAAGGCTCTTTGTGTTTCCCAAGATTTTCTGCATGCAGGCGAGGCTCAGCAGGTTGACCTGATGGGAGCTGTCTGGCCCTAGCCAGGAGACATTTAGGATCCCATGTCATTGATAGTGGAAGAGATCAGTCAACCTAGTTTCCCATCTCTGACCCAGGAGCAATAGCTTTAAAAAAAGAGCATGTTTGGTACTGTGTTACCTATAAGTCAGAAAGAACTGGGACCAAATAGTAAACTTCAGGAGAAAAACACAAGAAATCATTGCAATGTCATAATGGGTCATTGCACTGACTTAAAAAATGTCTGGGAGATTATGTTTGTGCACAGAAGATCATTATAATCTGGTATAATTTCTGCAAAAACAGTTGAAGATGAACACTAATCTTCCTAATCTTTATGGATTGTAATAGACTCACTTGAATAACTTATGAAAGTTAAAGTTTCCCTTTTAACCCATAATGATGGAGTTTTAGACTTATTTTTTGAGCTTAACAGAGCTTAGCTTCTTCTGTAGTACACGATATATGAAATTTCTGTCTGTATCTAAAAAGGAACGTGAAGGAAAAGAGAAAACAGCCTGGCAGCTTGAGTGGTACCTTAGCATTTGGGATCCTTTAATTTGTGACCTTTCAGTATTTAAATTTGTTTTAGAAATAGTATTATGGGTTAAAAATAAAGGAAAAAGGATAAAAAACTAGTCTGTACACATGAAAAAAAGAGGTACAAAAGATATATCCAGGTATGTAGATAACAATGTGCAGAGGGAATTATGTAACAGTGACCAAGGATTTTATGTCAAAACCCCAGAAACGCAGCTATTTAAAACTCTCTCAACACCTTAAAAGCCTTAAAGTGTTGCCAATGAAGGAGTTATCATCAGGACAAAATGGAAGGAATGAGCGTTTAGGCAGAAGAGAATGCAGTGAACCCAGGAATTATGAACTTGTGATAATCACATAAAGTGGAAATATGTAGAAAATATTAAAAGACCACTCTATGACTTCTTCTGGAGAGCCAGTGCTACCCATATCCTTTACAGGATCAGCATAACTTTGATTTAGTATTATTGGGAAATATCACTTGTAGATACTGATCCATATAAAATCCATTAATCAGCCAAAAGATATGTCATGAGAGTTTCCTAAGAGCACGTGGCTGGCTTCGCACTTGAAAATCAGTTGCTGTAGTGCATTCTTGTTTAAAGAAGAAACACATTATTACTAAATTGATGCAAAAACAAAAGGAAACATGCCCAAGCATTTACTAAAATTTATAATTATTCATTAAAAATATTAGAGCAAATTAGAAATAAGAAGAAATGTCTTCACGGTTCCACAAAATCTTATACAAATTATTATAATTAACAGTGAATTATCAAAAGCTTTTTCTTTCAGAGCAAAGCAACACAAGAATGATCTGGATAGAAATTATCCTCTGTTCTTTTCAGTATTAGACTAGCAGTTTCAGCTTGGTAAACAGGGGATAGAGGTGAAAGTTCTTTAGACAGGAAGGGAGGAAGAAAAACCAATAATAATTTGAGGAGATGATGGTATATATAGAGAAAACCCACAATGGAATTACTACCAGTAACTCAGGAACTTAACATTAACTAGCTTGAAAAGAAAAGTCAGTTTAAGATCAATCATTTCAATATGTGCGGTAATAGGGCTAGAAAATAAAACAGAAGATTAATGTTTAAATGAATGGAAATGATCAAGTAACTAAACACAAGTTCAAAAGAATATATTCATTACCTTTTTGGTGAAAACTATAAAATTGAATGACGAGGCATTTAAGAAGACAAAGAGTTTTAGGAGTTTTCTGGTGGAGTCTTAGGGTCTCTTATACATAGAATCATAGCATCTGACAATGAGAGTACTTTAACTTCTTCCTATCCAATTTGTAACCCTTTTATCTCTCTTTTACTTGTCCTATTACTGTAGCTAAAGCTTCAAGCACCATATTGAACAAGAATGGAGAGAGTGGACATCCTTGTCTTGTTTCTGATTTTAGTGGAAATGCTTTGAGGATTTCTCTGTAGCATGAAGCTGGTTGTGGGCTTTCTGTATATTGCCTTTATTATGTTGAAATGTGTCCCCTGTGTCTCTACCTTTTCCATATTTATTTATAATGAAGGAATGTTAGATTTTGTCAAAGGCCTTTCTCCATCTAATAAGATAATCATGAAGTTTCTGTCCTTGAGTCTATTTATGTGGTAGATTACATTTATGGATTTACATATGTTGAACTATCCATGCATCACTGGGATGAAGCCATCTTCACCATGGTGGATATTTTTGATGTGCATTTGAATTTGACTTGCAAGTATCTGAGAATTTTTGTGTCTATGTTCATCAGGGACATTGGCCTATACTTTTCTACTTTTTTTGTTGGGTTTTTGTTTGGGTTTGATATCAGAGTAACACTGGCTTTGTTTAGCAAAGTGGCAGAACACAAAATTAAAATACAAAAATCAGTAACCTTCATCCATCTTCATCCATTCCCACAGCAAACCTATTGAGAAAGAAACCATGGAAATGTTTCCATTCATGATAGCTTAAAATATCTTGGAATAAATCTAACCAAGGAAGTGAAAGGATGAAAGAACTTTAAGAAGATATCATAAGACGGAAATATCTCTCATGATTGTGGATCAGTAGGAACAATATTGTTGAAAATGGCCATCCTAACAAAAGCAACCTACAGACTCAACACAATCCCCTTAAAATTCCAACCCAATTCTTCACAGAAACACAAGAAATCCAGGGTAGCTGAACAGTAAAAGAAGAGCTGGAGGTATCATCAGCCCTGCTTTCAAATTAAACTACAGAGCTGTAGTAATAAAACCGGCATGGTACTGGCCTAAAAACAGATAGGGAAACAGATCAGTGGAATAGAACTGAGGACCCAGATTTAAGTCCACACTTTTACAGTCACCTGATTCTTAACAGAGGGGCCCAAAACATACACTGGAGAAAGGACAGCATGTTCAACAAATTGTGCTGTTCAAACTGGACAGCTACATGTAGAAGAATGAAACCAGACCCCTATCTATCACTCTGCACAAAACTCAATCACAAATGAATCAAGAACATCAATGTAAAACCTGATACTGTGACTCTGAGAGAGAAGACAGTGGGAAATACAGTGGAACTTACAGGCACAGGAAAGGACTTTCTGAACAGGACGTCCATAGCACAGGCATTAAGACCAACAATTAACAAGTGGGATCTCATGAGGTGAAAAATCTTCTGGAGAGCAAAGGACATTATCATTTGAGTGAAGATACAATCTACAAAATGGGGAAAAATCTTTACCAGCCATACATCTGTCAGAGAATTCGTATCTAGAATATACAAAGAATTGAAAAAAAAAAAACCAGTCATAACAAAACCAGACAACTTGATTAAAAATTTGGGCAAGGAGCTAAACAGAATTCTCAGAAGATGAAGTGTTAATGCCTGAGAAATATTTAAAAAAATATTCAACATCTTTAGCCATCAGGGAAATGAAAATTAAAAATACTTTGAGCTCTCCTCTTATCACAGTCAGAATGGCTAAGATCCTAAAAACAAATGATGACAAATGTTAGCAAGGATGTAGAGAAAGTGAAATACTTATTCACTGTTGGTGGGGGTGAAAATTTGTATAACCACTATGAAAATCAGTGTGGACGTCCCTCAGAAAGCTAGAAAGAGATCTACCACATGAACCAGCCATACCACCCTTAGGCACATACCCAAAGGACTCTATATCCTACTACAGAGATACCTACTCATCCATGTACGTCGCTGCTCTGTTCACAATAACCAGGAAAGAGAAACAAAGATGTTCATCAAGTAATAAATGGATGATGAAAATATGATACATTTATACAATGGACTATTATTCATCTGTTAGAAAATGAAATTATGAAATTCATAGGTAACTAGATAGAACTGAAAACAATCATCCTGAGTGGAGTCATCCAGGCACAGAAGGATAGCTATTACATCATCTTTCATAAGTGGATGCTAGCTTTGATTCTTTAGATGTCTATGCTTCAGTTGGAGAATATGTCAAGTTTAGGAACTTGTTTGGGGGCCATTTGGGGGTGGGGGTTGGCTTCATGGGTCAGGAGATAGAATGCACTGATATAAAGGATGGAGCAGAATAATGAAATAGGACGGGTTAAAGGGGTGGAGAGCAGGGTAGAAGAGGGATAACTAGTACGAAAGATCTTTTGAAAACATCATTTGGAAACTTACTAATGTAGAAACTTCTTAAAATATAGACATATTTATGGGGCTGGAGAGATGGCTCACCAGTTAAGAGCACTGACTGCTTTTGCAGAGGACCTGAGTTTGATTCCCAGCACCCACTTGGTGGCTATGAACCATCCTTAACTCCAGTTCCAGGGGAATCTGATGCCCTCTTCTGACCCCCGTGGCATTGCATGACATGGGTGCACTCACATACATGCAGATAATACACTCATACACATAAAATAAAAATAATAAATATTTAAAATATAGACATATTTAAAAAGACTTTAAATAGAGTTACCCTATAATGGTGGCACAATATGTCTACAGCAGGCTAACAAATAAAAAGTCCAATGTCAGGAATGGGTTTCCTCTTTTCGAGTTGTTGACCAGGGGTTCCCATATTGCTCTTGGTTGCCCCTGGAACTTGACAGTAAGACCCTGTTGCTGAAGGCACTACGTATGTGACCTCTTGAACAAAGATGGAGAAATTAAGCTGGTTGTGATGTCAAAGCCTCATCTCTACTGCCCAGCTGTCACAGTGCTGGAAGGTGCTATGCACACATCAGAAGAGGAAAGTAATCACCAACCTTGCCCAGATATGAACCCGAGGCTACACAAGCAGCTAGCCTGGTAAGACATACCCAATGATGTAATCATGGCATGAATGTTATAGGACTAACCAGACACCTTCTGAATGGATCTAAGGCTGACTTCACAAGAAGCATTGTTATCAGGGCCAAGAACCTGTGACTAGACAGGTTAAGGCTGTGTGGGAGAACCTACTGCGTTATTCTGCTAAATGAACATAGTATTAAACCATCACATAACGACTTATTGTTATGCCCATAGATCAGCATGTTTCCACTCTCACCAGAAAGGCTACTACTTGCAGAAGATGGAGATTAGCACAGAGACCCACAACAGGTCAATGTGCAGAGAATAAGAGTCTGCAGAGTGCTCAGCTCCAAATGGTAAACCAATATCATACCTTCTCCTCCCAAGTCTCAGGGAACGTTGTGGAGGAGGGGCCTGAAAGATTTTAAGAGCTAGAGGTGGTGGATGATTACAGGGAAACCGTGTTTTTCAAACATCACAGGGCAGTAGCACAAATGAACGTGTGAACTCACAGCACTTGAGACCGCATGCATAAGATCTGTACAAGCCCAAACCAGGCAAAAACCCAGCATGGAGTGTGGAGGTTGGTAAGACTACCCAGACCTCGGTGACAAGTGACTGACAATTAATAGCTGCTGGGAAAGGGAGAGTCAGTTTTCTTCAAGGATGCAATGCTGGGAAGGTAGGTCGGGTTCCAGGAGATGGGTACATACCTGAGAGTATTCAGGGAACATAAATTAGGCTGATAGGCTTTAAAAAATAGACGACATGAAGTGAGGAGAGGTAGAGAGGTGGGGCTGAATCTGAGAAGGGATGCTGGAAGAGGTCTGAATATGATCAAAATACATAATATGAAATTCTCAAAGGATCCATAAAAACACTACTGAAGGGGCTGGAGAGATGGCTCAGCTGTTAAGAACACTAGTTGTTCTTATGGAAGACCCAGGTTTGAATCCCAGCACCCACATGGCAGCTAACAACTGTCCGTAACTCCAGTCCCAGGGGATCCGACAGCCTTTTCTGACCTCCGTGGGCATTGCATGACACAGGTGTACTTACCTACATGCAGGCAATGCACGCATACACATAAAATAAAAATAATAAATTAAAAAACTATTTAAAAAGAAAGCTTGAACATAGAAATTCTATGTCCATGAGTTGGAAGACGGCTACACTTAACAATATACCACCAATGCACACACACACGTGTATGAATTGAAAGGTTAAATATCATAAAAATATTTTCCTAGTGATGATGTATAGATTCATTGGGCTTGAGAAACACTTTGTAGCATTCATTCATTCATTCATTCATTCATTCATTATTTATTTATTTGTGTGTGTGTGTGTGTCTGCACACGTGCCTGTGTGTGTCACAGCCCTTGGGTGGAGGTCAGTGGACAGCATTCGGTGCTGGTTCTCTCCTTTCACCATATGGGGCTCTGGGATCGAACTCAGGTCATCAGGCTTACCAACAGGCACCTTGTCCCATTGAACCATCTAGCTGGTCCCACTTTGTAGGGCTTAAGTAAGTCTAATACATCTGGAAAAAATCCAGATGGCTACCAATAGCCAAGACACTATTAAAGAAGGAGAAGCGGATGGGAAGACTGGTTTTAGCAAGTTAAATCATAGTAATAACGATGCTGTTGTAGTGATGAGGGACAGAGCATAGACTAATGGACCAGAATTAAAATCCACACCCAGGGGAACAGTGAAACATACATATATGGACATTTGATTTGTCTCACATTCAAGTGCTAACCAGGTCCAACACTGCTTAACTTCTAAGATCAGATGAGGTTAGGCATATTCAGGGTGGTATGACTGTAGACTGGACAGCCAATTTGTGTTTTTTTTTCATATTTTAGTTATTATTTTTGTTTTATGTGTATGTGTGTATTGCCTGTGTGTAGATAAGTGCACCCGTGTCATGCAATGCCCATGGAGGACAGAAGAGGCTGTTGGATCCCCTGGACCTGGAGTTACAGACAGTTGTTAGCTGCCATGTGGGTGCTGAGATTCGAATCCGGGTCCTCTGCAAGAACAACCAGTGTTCTCAACCTCTGAGCCATCTCTCCAGCCCAGGACAGTCAATTTGTGATAAAGATCACATCCTCCTACAGAGCAGAGAAAAGGCTTTTCTTCCTTTCTGCCTGATAAATGATATTTATAAAACAGGAGTCTTTGTTTTGTCCTACAGGGACACATTTTATACACGGAAAGAATCCCATGACTTTTTACTCATGCCACATTCAAAAGTCCTTTCCAGGGACAGCATGGGACCAAGTGTGAATAAAGTTTGAAAATATGATTCAGCGATATCTTCATAATAGTAGAGTTTATATAATATAGGTAAGAGTATCTGTCATAAAGTATTGATGATTTTAATTTATTAAACAAGAGAAAAAGACAATGATGCTTATACAAAACATACATAACCCACAAAAGGCTTACAATTTAAATTATATAAAGAACTATAAACCATTGTGAAAGATAAGGCATTAAGCAAAGTAATGGACTTTAATAGATGTATCTCTCCTGCTGACCAATAAATCTACGGGAAAGTGTTGCGTTCATTTTGAACCAGCAAAACAGCAAGTTACAACACAACGGACTATCAGTTCCACTATGTAGCCGTGAATATATACCCTAAAGAAGTATGTGCACGTTTCTACAAGACACATGTCCAAGAAGGTCAAGACTGCTTTATTCATGGCAGTATTATTGGGATAGCCTCAGCCCGGGAACACTTGTGTGTAAATTGTGGTGTATTATATGTGGAGTAGCTATGAACACAAGTGAGCAATTATCTCTTGTAGCTACAATGAATGCAAACATGTAGAGAGAATTCTTCTGTGAAGATCAAAATTTGGTAGAGTGGAATTATATTGAGTGGAAATGCATACACACATGAGAAATGCACAGTAATAAGCAAGAAGCAGTTCTGTCAAACTAGAATGGTAGCCACCACTGGGGCTGGAGGGCAGAGAGGTTATTTGCCCAACGGAAACTCCTGGGAGCTGCTGGAGTATTGATCATGCTCTGTTTCTTGACAAAAGGCAATGATTGCCTCACAATTATCCTTTAACTGTATACTTAGGTCTTGTGGACTTTGCATTATATATGTCTAAAAGTCTATTTTCTATGTGAGAACATCTGAGTGGAAAAAGGTCTCTAAATAAAAGACTGGGGGCCCCACTTTAAAAAAATATTTTTATTTTAACAAAAATTGTGGTATTTCAAGTAAGAGTGCGATATATTTCACAACATCCACAGGTGGTGGTTACATCTGTTTTTGGCTGTTTGATTACATTTCCGTCCGTTACATTTTTTTTTCTTCTCTGGGATATTGGGACATTAAAATTGTGTGTTTACCTTCTCTCTCATCTGCATAAGCCCCACATACCAACCCTCTGGCCAGGCAGTGGCCAGCCATGGCTGGGTCAGAGTCCTTCACTCCTTCTCCCTCTGATGCTCCTCTGGCAAGAGACTAATATATTAGCTCTTGGATTTATAAGAGATCAGGGCTCTACTGATGTAGATTCTCAGGGGCTTATTAGTGTCACTTCTGGAAGGATGTTTCGGGACTTGCTCAGAGGTCTCAACTGTATGATTGTTTTGTCATGCCACAGCCCATCTTCCCACCACAACGGTTTGCAAGGATCCAGACCCTTTCTTACCAAGAACTAGATTGTGTTGTTGTCCTTGTAAGGAAAAGCAAGTGGTAAAGGAAAACAGTCTCCAGAGGGTCCTGAAGTACAGGATTTAGAGTGGCAGATTTGCTGGTGTTCGCTCTGCATAAAACTTCCCACTTTGAGAAGTTAGAGGGAAAGGCAGAGCTCAGAAGACCTGGATGTGACAGAGAACTACTTGAAAAAAATGTTTCAGGACTTCAGGGTTGCTGACCGAAAAGCAAAACAAAACAAAACTTATTTCCAAGGCCAGACAGCTGACCCTGGGTGGACATAAGCAAGAGGTGAGGTTAGAATACTTTTTGAGACCCTCTTGGAAAACCTCTCAGACACTGAAATATCCAGCAATAGGACAATAATACAGGTGAGGAAGGAGCCTATTGTACCCTGATCCTACAAAAGAGATCCTCCAGCATTTGTTGAGGATATCAAAGTGGTCCTAGCCTGGCATCCCTTGGATCCCTCTGGTTCACAAACTGCCATAACCCCACGCTGCCAGCAGAGGGAGTCTGAGTTCCTAAACTGAGCCAGACTGAAAGGGACAGACTTTTGAGTGACTGTAGAGGCGGGGCTAGAACAGGACCAGAGGCAGCCCAGCCTAGGTGGGAGGGGTATCTGGTGAACTGGCAGCCCAAGTCTAACTGGATCAGCAGGCAGAGTTGGGAATTCTTAAAAGGATGAGAGACAGGCTGGCTTAATCCAGGGTGGGCTGGAAGGGGAAGGAGCTGGTGGCCAGAGGCACTCAGATGAAGGTCATGGGAAGGCCAGCAGCCCAGAGGTTGAGTGAGCTCTGTGCTGAAATGGACCTGGGTGAGCCTGGGGGGTGTCAGAGGGATGTCTTGGCTTTTGAAGCACGCAGACAGCTATGCTGATATGAGAAGCCTGCAGAGGAGAGAGAGATAGTGTCCTGAAGGAAGTATCCCTGTCATTAGACATAGTATAAAAATCCTGGCACTTTGGAGACTGAGGCAAAAAAATAATAACTTTGAGGCCAGGTTGAGCTACAGAGAGAGAGAGAGAGAGAGAGAGAGAGAGAGAGAGAGAGAGAGAGAGGAAGGAGAGGGAGGGAGGGAGGGAGAGGGAGAGAGAGAGAGGCGGCTGAGTCCCCATGACATGGCCCATGGCCTTTGAGTCCTTGGAGTCAAATCCCTCACCCCAATGCCCTGCTTTATTCTTTGACAGATTTGCGTTGGGGGTGGGGGGGCTTGATGAAGGTGGTTTAGAGATGGTAAGACTTTTTTAAGGCCCAGGAAGATTCATTTTCGGAGGGCTAAGTGTAAAGCACTAGTGATTGGGTGTGTAAGGACACCCCATAATGTGGCAGACTCCAGACTGTGTTGTTGGGAAGACCATCACGGACAGCTGAGCGTTAAAAAGAAATATGTGGTTAAGAAATATATGAAAATTGTCTAGCTTAGAGCTCAGGGAAGGGCTAAGAGAGAAAGGAAGTGAACCCCAGCATTGATAGCAAGGGGGTGCCTGAATCAGGGGGAGTCATTCTGAGAGTGGCTCAAAGAATAAATGACTGTTCATTCTGGAGTCAGTTTATTGTGATTCTGTAATCCCTCCTGCCCATCCCATGGGATTCTTGCTTCTGCCCCGGAAAACACAGACAGAGCTGTATTCATCTTTGCGTCAGGAGGCCTTCATGTTTCTCTTTAACCAGGGCAGGAAGTGAGAGACCTTAGTGAAGACTCCTGGAGGGGATCCACTTATTTTTCCATAGGAAAAAATTCCATAAACTCTGTTGCTACACACCAGGGGTCCTCCAGAGTCACCCTGTGGACAGAGCAGGGAGGACCTGAGCTGGCGCCCTTGTGGTCCTGTTCCCCTACCTCCTCCAGTACCTTGCCACCTCCCTCAGTACCAGAGCTCAGCCAGGCCCTGACTTTTCTCTCTAGTTCAGCTGAGGCCGAGCCCTTCTCTGCAATCCCCAGGGATACTCTGGTGATAATGCTGCTTTGGGATGACTGGTCCGTCCCCCTTCCTCTCTTAGAATGTCCACTCTATGGATAACGGCTGGATTCTTGGGGCTGATTCTGCTCTGAGCTGAGGGTTGAGGATTTGGTCATTCCTACACCCAGGCCTCTCCTAGGTTCCTCTCTCTCTCTCTCTCTCTCTCTCTCTCTCTCTCTCTCTCTCTCTCTCTCTCTCATTTGTTCTGTTAAATGCTTAAAACCCTACCTTGGAGCCAGCCTTTGTTCCGTTTGGATCTCCCACACAAATCTCTATAGTCTTGTTATAGTTGTGGAAGCTCAATTTGCATTCTAGGTCTTTCTGCACTGTCAGCTCTACTTCCTGTAGAGTAGTTGCTAAAGCGCCCTCTGGGGCTGTCATCCCCCAGCCAGCCTCATGGCACATTTCTCCTGGCTTCACCCAGGCCTTGCCTGTGGGCAGCTTGAGAGGATGTACAGCTTTAGTCCTTCTGGCTTTTCTCTTCAGCTGATGGAGAAGAACAAGAGTTCAGCCCAGCCACTGGCCTTCTGGGCTGGGACACCATGAAGGGCAGGATGGAAGGGAAGAATCAGTGTCAGGGTAGGAGGGGCAAGCCTGCACCAAGCAGACAAGGGTGGCCCCACCTTTAGCAGCATGATGTCATTGGAGAAGTCCTGGGGGTTATAGTCTGGATGGGGAATGGCTTTTGCCACAGGGATGACCTGCTGGGTCTTCTCCCCTTCCGTGATATTGTGGGCCCCCAGGGTGACATTCATTAACCTGCACAGAGAGCACAGTGGGGAGGAGGGATGCAGAGTCAGAGAGGATACAGCCCAGGAGGTGAGAAGGGCTGGTCCGGGTGGGCAGGGTGGGGCTCAGGGAAACTGAAAGGAGAGGAGAGCCCAAGGTTCACTGCCTCCTCCTTCTCCAAGACACTAAAAGACTTGGGGGGTGGGGGCTCCCTCTTGGTTTAAGGCAACATTGTAAAGTTTGCTCTGACTGTTAATGGGTGATTTCAATCTTAATCACTGCTTTAATTTGTCAGGGCAGTGGCTTTCTACTCCAGGATGCCTCTGGCTCTGACCTCTCATCCTCTGACGTCAACGCTTATCTGATTTTCAGTTTCCCAGTCCTACTTTCTCACAAGCTCTCTGGAGCATCTACAGGTTGAGGACAGAGGTGCCTGTTGGGATCTCAGGAAGTGGCTTGGCAGCCGTTCCTCACCTTCCACAGCAGTGAGCAGCTGTCAGCACAAAGTTGTCTTGAACCAAGAGGCCACCACATCTCTTCTTTCTCTCCTCCACCAGAAACCGAACGAATGCCATGTAGGGGCGGGAGTGGGGTTTGACCTCGTGGCCCCCGATGATCTCCTCTGAAAGAAAAGGCTGGAATATGGGGTGTCTGGGGGCAGCAGAAGTCAGGAGGGAAGATGTGGGGGTGGGGACTAAGGGCAGGATCTGAGGTGTCCTCAGGTTAGTTGAGCATTCCTTACATTTGAAAACCTTTGCTGGACAGGAAGATGAAGGGGTGGACAGCGCTTGTCCTCCAGCATCTGCTCTACACATCCATGGAGGAGATAATAAGCTCTATCTGCTTGATGGCCGTGTCCCCGAGGCTCCTGGTCATCATGCCTTGTGCATTTGTTAGTGAGGCTCCCCAGTCTCTCTAAAGTCTTGATTGGTGACATTTTCTTACAAATTGCTGAATCTTCTAAAATTCTCCTCAACACATCCTGAGTTCTCAGGAAATGTTCTTGGATGCATGAATGTATGACCTCCAGTTAGCTGGAGGGTTGGTGGTGGTGGGATTCAGACCCTGAGGAATACTGGAGCCGTGTACTGTCAGACATGGAGCAGCTGAGGCTCTGGGAAGGCAGAAAGAAGCAGAGAAAACTGGACTACAAAGGTGTGCTGTGGAGCATGTACAATGTTGCATACAGTCATCTGGTCACCCTGGGCCCCTTCTTTGGCAGGACTGAGGGGAGGAGGGTACTGAATAGTGATAGGTAAAAAGTAGCCACAGACAAATAGGGTTGATCAGGAGAAAGCACCAGGATACAGATAAAACTCCATCAGAATAGAGTTTATTAGCAAAGGAACACATGGGACAGATTCCCTTCCAGGCAGGGAAAATGCCTGCCCCAGGTCATGAGCTGGGGTCTTTTAAAGGGGGAGGCTTCTGCTTCCTGCAGAAGGCAGGAAGATGTATCTTTTTTAAAGTTGGGTGGAGGGGGGCAGTGGGAGAGCAGGACTGTTAAAACCTGTTCTCTTTAGAGATCAAAGGGGAAGCCTGCTGTATTGGCCAAACAGTGGAGAAAAGTCTGCTTCTCATGACTTCAAAGATCAGGGCGCTTATCAGCTCCCTTCCCTTTTCTCAGAAGCGTGAGAAGTCCTTGGGACCCTGTTGGTGGTGGTGGTGGGGGGGGCGGGGCCATCTGAACCTTAACAAATAGTGCAGCCATTTTGGAGCTGCTGGCCCTCCCCTACTGCAGGCTGGTGGTCAGAGCTGCCATTCCCAGGGTTGGAAAAGGGATTTACAATTACTTGTCTTTTGAAGCTCCACAGTATCTACCACATATCTTTCTAAGGACAGTCTACTCTCCAGGTGATGAAGTGAGCTGGGAGAAACAATACCCCTAAGCTTTCTGGAGAACACCCTCCCTTCTGCAGTCCTTGTTGAGATTCTAGCCAGCATCAGACTTATAAGTCTGGGTTTGGCTTGGGACCAGAGATTCTTAGAAAGTTCCTGGATTCAGTGCCAGGAAAATTCTCAGCTAACGCTGGGCAGAAAAGTCAGTAGAGGAGATTTTATAAGGTGGGGGCCTCTGGAATAGGGGTGTTCACTCACCTGATCTAGCTCCAAGGGGCAGAAGAAAGGTCAGCAGGACCAGGAGTGGTGGCATCTTCCCAGGAAGGCTGTTCAGGGTAGAGTAGGTCAGAACAGACACCGCCTTTGGAGGGGGCTGAAGGGGGCATGGGCCTAGTGACCTCACAGGCATCCTAAACCTATGCACCTCCTGGTTCTGATGGGAGTCATCACACAAGGCAACCTGTAGAAGTTCTCTGGTTTGGGTGAAAATGACACTGTCACCACATTGACAAAGCCAGGATAAAGAAGGTGGAGGGTGTTGCGACTGTGGTTGCCTGTGGTGGAAGAATGAGGGCTCCAGGAAGTCCACGGTGACTGAACTGAGCCAAAATGTGTTCTTTTCTCAGCTCTTACATCTTTTGCATTCTGATAAAGTCTTTTTACTAGATAGTTTTGAGGGACTAATACTGACAACCAGCTTATTATAAAAGCAGTGATAGTACTACTAATATACTCACAAAATTATAGCAATGTTCAGTGAAAGTTGATGTTGTACTATGTTGTAGTAAGCAGTGTTTTCATGTACCGTCTCATTAATCTTTTGGATTACTAATCACATTGTGTAAAATTCTCTTTGAAGTACTCTGGGGTATTCTGATGAAAATTAATCTTAACTCACTCTGACTCTTATGAAACGGGTAGGGAATCATAGCAAGTGTTAGCCCGTGTATCCAACGACTAAATTTTACTGTTGCACATAGTAAAGTATAATAATGAATCACAGTGGCACGTTGATTTTACCTGATTGCTGTGGATTGTCATTTTCTGCAGAGTGAGAGCTTCAGGTCTGAATTCAGTGGTTTAGCAGGATCGCAGCCAGTAGCTTCTCTGTTGATGACTCAGTGGTACTTTCCTACCACTTTGCCAAGATCTTGATAAGATCTTGAATAATTATTTAGCAGGCTTGATCCAGTAAGAGACACAAAGCCTCTCTTAAAAGGCTGGTGTTGACAGGAGGGAGCTGAAAATCTGTGCTTAGAGCACAAGATGGGCTTAGAGCCCAGGGCTGTGGTGAAACCAGCTCTGTGAGGTAAAACGTGTGTGTGTGTGGGGGGGAGGGGTGGCTAGGTGTGCCCTCAGAATAGGTGGGGGATGGTACCAAATACCCACAGTGCAACCCAAGTTCCCGACTTACCATCAAAGTTTCATGTTCTCTACCTTAAATATTTTGGGCCAAAGAAAAATTTTCTTATCTTAGTTGTGAACAAAAGTCCTGGATTTGATATTAATTGAATCAAAATTAATCATCTAGTTCAAGGGTGTGTAACCTTTTGACTTTTCTGGGCCACACTAGATGAAAGATGACTGTCTTAAGCTTCAAATTCCTTATACAAACACTAAAGAAAGCTGACGAAACAAACAAACAAACCAAAAAACTGCGAATAATTTTCCTGATCTCTAAAAACACAAAACTCCTCACAAAATATAATAATCCTACTTATATAGTGCCTGTTCAGAAAGAAGCTTTTAAAATCACCAAGCAATCTTCAAATTTGTAATCACTAATAAACAAAATGAACACATCTAAGTAATAAACTATTTTTTAAAATATTTATTTATAGCAGAAGTCAAAGAAGAGGGCAACACAAATCTATTGGGGTATTTGACACTGTATTTGAGGAACTAATGCATAGGATCTGGATGGAATAAGTGACTGCAGTTCTCAGTATGTTCTCAAATGTGCTCAATTCTTGTTGTTTTTTTTTAAAAAAAGATTTTTAAAACTTGGTTTATGTGTCTGTGTATGTGAATGCAGGTGCTCTGTTGAAGAGGCCAGAAGTGTCAGATCCCTCTGGAGCTGGAGTTACAGGTAGTTGTGAACTGCCAATGCGAATTCTGGGAGTCAAACCATGTCCTCTGCAACAGCAGTATGTACTATTAATTGCTGAGCTATTTCTCCAGCTCTGAGTGCTCAGTTCTTGAAGGTAGCTGCTCACAAATGTGGGTGCTGCCAAAAAGTGACAGCATGAATAAGCTGTGAAGGTGAAATGCAAATGTTTGTGTTTGGGAGGGCAGGACCTAGAAAAGCCTGGTTAAGGTACATGATCAAATTCTTACTTCAGTTGAATACAGGATTGCAGTGGGAAATATAGGATTCCAGATCACACTGGGAAATTTGCAGGTCACATGTTTATACCAACTGAGAATGGAGCTGCAAATATGTCAAAGTATTGATAGCATCCAGAAAACCATTTTATGGGATGGAGGAGGCAGGGTCTTATTATGTAGCTGGTTAGGCTGGCCTTGAACTCACAATGATCCACCTGCTTCTGCCTCTCCGAGTTCTGGGATTAAAGGCATATACTACCTTACCCGGCCACATTCAGGATATCTTGAAATCTGTTTTCAAATTTTTGAATCAACTCTAAAAGCAAGGCTATGTACTTTCTTGGTGTTCACAGGACTGTGTTCAGCTATGTTGAGCACATAAATTTTTTTGCCTTAATTTGAGCTTCCTATAATTCAAATTTCATTTAGAACACTGTTAAGTTTGAGTATTTCAACATTTCAGCTGCTGTTCACAAGGAAGCACAGAGCTGACTGTAAAGCAAGGTGGGTTGATGCCTGAGGCACGGCTGAGCTGTGGAACTACCTGTGATAAATCAAGTAGGAATACTTTCCTGTCTTCTAAATGTCACTAAATGTTTGTAATTGTTTATTAAAACATCATTGATAATCTCTGAGTTTCATTTACCAAGTCATCCAAAGCATGTGTGAGATCTGGTACTGCCAATTTGACTGTCTGCCCTTGGAAAAAAAGACACCAGAAGACGCACACTACCACAAAACGGAAGTCATGCGTATGCACAGAGACAGAGCAAAACACACTCATCCTGTATGACACTGGGACACAGTGTTGTCACCTACAAAGTCCACAATCAAGAACTGCACTATGCAGTAACAACAACAAACCCCCCCCCTGGATCACTAAGGCCTGGAGCCGAGCTGAGTCACTGAATAAAGGAGCTGTACCACTGACTGAGCCGAGTTCTGTGTCTTACTGCCTACGATCCACCCTTCCCGGAGAGGGTCACGACTCACAGAAATCCAGCTTTCGCCGTCTCCGCACCTTCCCACGCGATCCAATTTGTATACATCTAATAGATACATCATGATTTCATTATTTAGAGGTTTCTATTATTAGAACGTCTTGAACTGACCTGGGGACTGTCCACTAAGACAGTGAATATGACGGATCTCGTATCTCGAGGAAGTGCACGGTGGATTGGGACGGAACCGACTGGGCCAGGCCCGGTAGCAGAGAGCCTCAACAACGTGGAGAAGCAGGGACCCGCCTGGGAGCTCAGCGATCAGTAGAGTTAAAAAGAAAAAAAGAAAAAATCTTCACATTAGAAGATTATTGTCTAAAATCAATTCCAAGCATCATACACGCCTTCTGTGCTAATTAAGGGGAAAATCTGTCCTTTTGCATGTAAAAGACCGAAAGCCCAGTTGACCAGCAAGACGCGGAGACCCACAGCAACGCGGTGCGGGACACGCGCGCACCCCAGCAGACGAAGCCTGTGAACCCGCCGCACTCCAGCGACGTGTGGGAGACCGGCGCCACGCTAGCAGCTGGCGCCCCGAGATCCCCGCACGCCCATAGCTGAGCTGTGGAACTACCCTTGATAAATCAAGTAGGAATACTTTCCTGTCTTCTAAATGTCACTAAATGTTTGTAATTGTTTATTAAAACATCATCGATAATCTCTGAGTTTCATTTACCAAGTCACCCAAAGCATGTGTGAGATCTGGTACTGCTAATTTGACTGTCTGCCTTTGGAAAAAAAGACACCAGTAGACACACATTACCACAA
This sequence comes from Nannospalax galili, assembly GCF_000622305.1. Classification (NCBI taxonomy): domain Eukaryota; kingdom Metazoa; phylum Chordata; class Mammalia; order Rodentia; family Spalacidae; genus Nannospalax; species Nannospalax galili. The sequence goes on along the minus strand of NW_008343597.1, from coordinate 21,361 downwards.
AACGGAAATCATGCGTATGCACAGAGACAGAGCAAAACACACTCATCCTGCATGACACTGGGACACAGTGTTGTCACCTACAAAGTCCACGATCAAGAACTGCACTATGCAGTAACAACAACAAAAGACCACACACACACACACACACACACACACACACACACACGTCTCATAATCTTTTAAGCTCAGAGTTCTATATTGGGCTGCATTCAGGTAGCTACCCTG
>NW_008343597.1:17563-19897 GCF_000622305.1 Nannospalax galili | reverse complement strand
AAACCAGCTTTCCTGTTGGGCTAAGAGACATTTATTACATTGGGCTAAGAGACCTCTCCTAGTTCAGTTCTGGACTCAGCTCTAGGGTAGATGGTTAAATAAAAGGCCTAGTTTGTCTCTTGTAGTTAGGGGCGTTTCATGGTTTTCTTTATCCAGTGTAGAAAACTTGAGACTTTGGTGCACACTCCTGGAGTTGTCCCGTCTTTACGTCCATAGGAGACAATGCCCTGGGCCACGTTCTTACACACAAGGGGCCCTCCAGAATCCCCCTGTGAACAGAGAGGGGGAGAACTGAGTTGGTTGCTGTTCCCAGGCCTGTCCTCCCTCTTATCCCAAGCCTGCACTCAGAGAATGATGACTTATACATTCTGATTGTGCATTTCAGAGGGTAGGTTTGCTCCTGGGGCCCTGGGCTTCTGAGCTCTGGGTATGGGCATAGTTACTGTGTCACCTCACTTCTGGGGCCAGCCTCTGGGCTCTCTTGAGGTCCTGTGATTCGCCCCACCACCACCCCCTTGGAAGGTTGGACCATCATCTTCAGGCTCCCATGTAAGGACAGGGCTCAGGTGAGTGCACCTGATGTGAGTGTGGGGCATGAGCCACTGACAAGGCGAGTGCTTGCTCTGAAGAGACACCTGGTTGTGATTATGACACACTCAGCAGTTTCATAAGCCTGGGGCTTTAGCCTTTGCAAACTCCTGCTTGAGAAGAACAGATTCAACAGAGGTCCTAGCTGATTCCAAGTTCCACCTGCTCCTAATCTCTGCCATGAGGACGGTCACAGCTGGTCGGTGAAGGTGTACCTTGCTGTTTGGGTCACCAGGTCCCAGAGTTTACTTCCCCCCAACAGAGCCAAGAGAGGCAGATGATTAGACTCACCTTTAAGGAAGCATGAGTTGTCTTTGGGTCTCCCACACACATCTCAGTGGCCTTGTCATAATTTGCAAAGCTGGACTCACAGACCTGGTCTGCCTGCACTTTGATCTTCACCTCTTGCAGTGTGTTTGAGGGTGTTCCCCTTGGGTCTGTCCTGCCCCAGCCAGCCACATAGCACACACTCCCTGGCTTCACCTGGGCCTTGCTTGTGGGCAACTTGAGGGTCTGGACAGCCTTAGTCCGCTGGGCTTTGCTCTTCAGCTGATGGAGAAGAAGCACAAGAGTCCAGCTCAGCCAGTGGCCTTCTGGGCTTGGACACCATGAAGGGCAGGATGGAAGGAAGGGAGGGAAGGGGCGGGTCAGAGCAACAAGCCTGCAGTGGCAGACCAAGGCAGCTGGGAGGCCTCACCTTCAGCAGCATGATGTCATTGACTATCTTCTCACGGTTATAATCTGGATGTCGAATGGGTTTTGCCACAGGGATGACCTGCTGGGTCTTCTCCTTTTCCACGATATTGTGGGCCCCCAGGGTGACATTCATTGAGCTGCACAGAGAGCACAGTGTGGAGGAGGGATGCAGAGTCAGAGAGGATACAGCCCAGGAGGTGAGAAGGGCTGGTCGGGGTAGGGCTCTAACACAGGAGTGACTGTGCCTCTGCTACTTATCTGTGAGCTGATGGAATTCTGAAGCCCCAGTGTTTGCACCAGGGCTTATCAGAGTTCAAACAACCCAAGGAAGCACATGCAATAGTTTCAGACTGTATTGCAATGCTGTCCTAGACCTAAACACGCATGCTTGATTACTTAGCAAAGACTCCGGTGCCAGCCTGTCTCTTTCCATGAGACGTGACTGGCGCATGTCTCGTCCATGAAGGAATCCACATGCATTCCTAGCATCCCAGGGAGCATCTAGGGAAGAAGACAGGGGTTCCTGTGGAATGTTCCAGGAGTGTATGGACTGTTCCTTGCTTCTCACCTCCCGAAACAGTGAGCAGCGGTCAGCACAAAGTCCTCCCTTATCAGGAAGCCCCCACACTGCTTCCCCGAATTCTCATCGAGCACCTGGACCAAGGCCATGTAGGGACGGGAGTGGGGCTTGGCCTCATGTCCCCCGATGATCTCGCCTGTAAAGAAACCCAGCCTTCTTGTGGGCACCTGCCAATCCAGCAGTTGGGCTTCATGTGATGACTCCAGACCTGCTGGGCTTTTGGGAGCCTGGAATGGCCTGGAGCTGGGAGGGGCTGAGAGAGCACAGTCACATTCCTCCTCTGCAAAAGGGGAGAAAGGCAGTACTTGGTCTGCAAATCTTTACTCAGCTGTTGGTGAGCGTTCCATTCTCTGGACAGTGAAATCCCAGGGGCTTCTCAGACCCTTCTGACTTCTGTTCCCAGAGTTTCTAAGACTCTCCTGAGTCTACAGCAGCTGAGTCAGGGCTGCTTTCTAGTGGCCAGGGCTGAT
>NW_008343597.1:12804-14695 GCF_000622305.1 Nannospalax galili | reverse complement strand
CTGATATTGGGAAAAATAGCACATAGAGAGGCAAGGGGCATTTTCTTTCTTCATATCCTGCTCTAGAGAACACTTTAAGTGTTTACATTATATTGTATAAAAATCATACGGTCGCTATCACTGACCACCTCTCGAAATGGGAAACCGGCTATTAAACACTACACAATGTGTCAAGGCCAGTGAGGGGCAGCAGTACGGACCTGGGTCAATGTGCAAACTTTCTGCTTCTCCTGTTCACGTGAAAGCTACAGATAGGTAGATCTCAGCCTGGTTGTCACAGCATGGCTGGCATTATATCATGGGGAGCCCCGGATCTCAGTCTCTGGTGCTAAGTTGAGGGTGGCAGGTCCTTGGCCAAATGGATGGGGAACTCATTGTGAGGCGGGGAATCGCATGATTTCTGAATAGGAGTACGGGTGACTCTTAGCTCAAGTATCTTACCTAATAGGGCTCTTTATCTGGTGTAGTGACTCAGATTTTTATTCTTAAGAGGTCTTAGTGGTATCACTTTATTGTGCTATGGAAATCCTCGACAGACTGCTATTAATAGTCATTAAAATTTTGAGAACCAGTTTCTGTGAATTCTGTTTTTCCCTGGATATCAGAATTGATAACCTAGCTACATACTTGCCCATTTGTCTTATGGCTGAGTCCTTTCTCAGGAATGAAGACTTCTGAGCAACCAAAATTCAAGATTGCCTAATCAGATATGAAAACTCACATTCTGACAGAATCTTGCTGTGTAGTTCAGGCTGGCCTGGGAATTGCTACGTAACTCAGGTTGACCTTGAACTCTCAGTCTTCCTGTGTTAGCTACCAAGTACTGTGATTACAGGTGTGTGTTACTGCAGCTGGCTCAAAAGTAAATACTGAGTACAAGCTGTTAGTAGAGGGCAGCCCATGCCCCTACCCTTATATTTGGAAACCACCTATTCTAATTCTAGGGTGGAAACCATATCTTCATTGGGGCCTAAAGCATAAACTACATCGTGTAGGACTGCAGCCTGATCTTGCAGATAGTTGTCCTTCAACTATCGTTTTCTTCAGGATGTATCCCACAATTCCCCTTTAGGTCAATTACTTCTGAACAATATGGCAAATGAGCCTAGCTCTGCATGTCTGTGATGGTTTCAAAATATGTTTGTTGGTCAAAAGCAGGATTATGTGGGATGCAGATTCAGAAAAGGACCCAGTACATTGTGTAAATCCACAGAATATACACTGGTAGGTGGAAAATTTGTACAGAGAAAAGGAGTCACAGCAATTCGTATTCCTCAACACAAATCAGGAAGACCTTGCATTTCTTTGGGCCTGGACTATGTCCTCCAGGGCATCTGCAGTTCTCCCTGGCTGTGCTGGAACTGACCTCCTGTAATAACCTGGAGGCACAGAAGCAGAGGGGCTGGGTCTTAACTGAAGCATTTCCTTTCCTAGGTTCAGTAAAGCTGTAGCAGAGATTTTAAGCAAGGGAGGGTACACATTTTTCAAACGGTCAGAATAGGGGAATATTCCCATAGATCAGAGAAATTGGAAACAGTCCGTGTATTTATAACACTTAGCTGCCTCTGAGATCCACTCCAATGTGCCCATGGGTAGATTCCAACACCAAAGGAAGGTGGCTTTGAATATTGCTCACTATGCAGCTGTGGGAGGGGCCCAGGGACCTTCTCCCCAGGGAGCTATCTGAGCAGGGACTCTATTTTGTGAGGGAATGCCAGGAAGTCATCATGCCCTAGGGGTTAGATGACATTTAAAGTTGCTTCTTGGGGGTGGGGCTGGAATCAGACCAGTTTGTACTAGTTGTTTTGATACTGTTAATAGGATCAGTCACTACTTTTTGCTGGGAATTTACCTCTCTCACCTCCCTGAGGGACCCACAACAATGGTTTCA
>NW_008343597.1:4758-12733 GCF_000622305.1 Nannospalax galili | reverse complement strand
ATGTTTCAAGGGCAGGATTTACCTTCCGTCTTCCATTCAGAAGCCCAGTGACACCTACTGCTCTTCCTGTGTGAAAGCATGCCTGTGAAAGTTACCTGATCCACCAGGAAAGTTTCAGAAATCCCAGGGCTGCTGGGATTTTATGGTAAAGAAAGTCCAACACAGGGAGACAAATGTCAGTTTTCTGTGAATGGCATCCATGCCAAGAACTCCCTAACAATGAGGAGCTCGGGTAGTCTTGGAAACCATGGCTGCAACAGTAATGTCTCAACATTAGGTGCGCCTCTCCCCAACATTTTTCTCTTACTCCCTTTTTTCAACCTCCTTGTTTCAGGTTTAATTCTCTTTCTGAGTTCTATTTCTGAATATGTTTGCATGCTGCAGCTTGAATCTGTGCAGTGACAGCTGATGTCGTTCAAACAAATGAAGCACAGTTGTCTAGTGTGTTAGTCCCCACGTGCCGCCCTCTCCTCCAGGTGGAAGGATGCTCTGTGAATAGTTTGGCAACTTCACATTAGAAGATTATTGTCTAAAGTCATTTCTAAGCATCATGCACGCCTTCGGTGCTAATTAAGGGGAAAATCTTCTGTCCTTTTGGATGTAAAAGACTGAAAGCCCAGTTGACCAGCGGGGGTCCCAGCCTAGTGTCAGTGGTGACTAGGATGGACAAGCTGTGAGGGCCTGTGCTGCTGGGTGATCAGCTTCCAGTGGGCACTCAGGAGATGGGAAGGCTCTGAGCTGGATGAGGAGAGCTGCACTGGGCTTGACCATGTGGGAGCTGGAATGGAAATCTGAGGAAAGACATGCCAGGCCTGCCCTCCATGGGCCACCCATGGTGCCAGCCCTTGTTTGGTCCATGTGAGGTCCCTCGCTGCCAGGGCAGGAGTTGGCTTGGCACTCCAGCGCTGATGCCTAATGGAACCCCAGGGGGATCATGTGTCCTAAGTAGGAGGAGGAAGGAACTTGTTCAGATCAGCGTGGTCTGAGAAGCACAGAAGTTGGGGGACTCAGAACTCTGAGATGGGATTGAGAACAGGGGGAAGCCAGGAGGGTGGAGACCAAGCTCGTCCTGTTCTCAGAGGAGGATGGGGAAGGAAACAGATTCCAGATGAGAATAAGGAGCCACTCAAACAACTGCACCTGAATCCTGAAGCTGTGGGAAAGAGATGTTCTGCCCAGGAAGGCCCTTCCCCTCCCTAATGGGGTAAGGCTCAGTGGTCTCACTGTCTGCTTGGCCTCCAGGACCCATGTATCTTCCCTTTCTCTTCTTCCTAGAATACAGGTATAAGAAATGTACCCTGAGCCTCAGGATAAGAGATTTTCTCTTGATGATATCAGGACCATCAGAACGAGAACACGGGAGAGACTGGGGCAGGAACGTACGTGCTGGGTATGAGTTTCGCATGAGCTTTGAGCCTGCATCACTGGGGATGGGAGGCTGGAGCAGAAAAACAGCAGAATTGTGCCACTGGCTGCTTAGCTTAGAGTTGGTGCCTGTGGATGGAGGCGGACAAATAAACTAGAAACCAGCTTTCCTGTTGGGCTAAGAGACATTTATTCCATTGGGCTAAGAGACCTCTCCTAGTTCAGTTCTGGACTCAGCTCCAGGGTAGATGGTTAAATAAAGGGTCTATTTTGTCTCTTGTACTTAGCGGCATTTCATGGTTTTCTTTATCCAGTGTAGAAAACTTGAGACTTTGGTGTAGACTTCCTGGAGTTGTCCCGTCTTTACGTCCATAGGAGACAATGCCCTGGGCCACGTTCTTACACACAAGGGGCCCTCCAGAATCCCCCTGTGAACAGAGGGGAAGAACTGAGCTGGTTTCTCCTCCCAGGCCTATCCTCCCTCTTATCCCAAGCCTGCACTCAGAGAACGATGACTTATACATTCTGATTGTGAACTTCAGAGGGTAGGTTCCCTCCTGCGGCCCTGGGCTTCTGAGCTCTGGCTATGGGCATAGTTACTGTGTCACCTCACCCCTGGGCCAGCCTCTGTGCTCTCCCCAGGTCCTGTGATCCACCCCCTTTGAGGGTTGGACCATCATCTCCAGGCTCCCATGTAAGGACAGGGCTGAGGTGAATGCACCTGATGTCAGTGTGGGGCATGAGCCATTGAGAAGTCAAGTGCCCACTCTGAAGAGTCACCTGGTCATGACACACTCAGGAAGCAGTGTCTTAAGCCTGGGACTTTAGCTTGTGCAAACTCCTTCTTGTGAAGAGCAGATTCAACAGAGGTCCTAGCTGATTCCCAGTTCCACCTGCTCCTGATCTTTTCTCAGAGAATGGTCAACGCTGGTGGGTGAAGGAGTCCCTTGCTGTTTGTGTCACCAGGTCCCAGAGTCTCCCTTCCCCTCCACAGAGCCACGAGAGGCAGATAATCAGACTCACCTGAAAGAATGCATGATTTGTCTTTGGGTCTCCCACACACATCTCAGTGTTCTTGTCATAATTTGCAAAGCTGGACTCACAGACCTGGTCTGCCTGCACTTTGATCTTCACCTCTTGCAGTGTGTTTGAGGGTGTTCCCCTTGCGTCTGTGTCGCCCCAGCCAGCCACATAGCACAAACTCCCTGGCTTCACCTGGGCCTTGCCTGTGGGCAGCTTGAGGGTCTGGACAGCCTTAGTCCGCTGGGCTTTGCTCTTCAGCTGATGGAGAAGAAGCACAAGAGTCCAGCTCAGCCAGTGGCCTTCTGGGCTGGGACACCATGAAGGGCAGGATGGAAGGAAGGGAGGGAAGGGGCGGGTCAGAGTAGGAGGGACAAGCCTGCAGTGGCAGACCAAGGCAGCTGGGAGCCCTCACCTTCAGCAGCATGATGTCATTGAGTATCTTCTCAGGATTATAATCTGGATGGGGAATGGCTTTTGCCACAGGGATGACCTGCTGGGTCTTCTCCTGTTCCTTGATGTTGTGGGCCCCCAGGATGACATTCATTGAGCTGCACAGAGAGTGGGGAAGAGGGATGCAGAGACAGAGAGGATACAGCCCAGGAGGTGAGAAGGTCTAGTCGGGGTGGGCAGGGTGGGGCTCTAGCAGAGGGAATTCTAGAAGACAGGAATGATTGTGCCTCTGCTACTTATCTGTGAGCTGATGGAATTCTCAAGCCCCAGTGTCTGCACCAGGTTTTATCAGAGTTCAATTAACCCAAGGAAGCACATGAAATAGTTTCAGGTTGTATTGCAATGTCATCCTTGGCCTAAACATGACATGCTTGATTACTTAGCAAAGACCCTGGGGCAGCCTGTCTCTTTCCATGAGACGTGGCTGGCACATGTCTCTTCCTTGAAGGAATCCACATGCATTTCTAGCACCCCAGGGAGCACCTAGGGAAGAAGACAGGGGTCTCTGTGGAATGTTCCAGGAGTGTATGGACTGTTCCTTGCTTCTCACCTCCCCAAACAGTGAGCAGCTGTCAGCACAAAGTCCTCCCTTATCAGGAAGCCCCCACACTGCTTCCACAAATTCTTATCGAGGATCTTGACAAAGGCCATGTAGGGGCGGGAGTGGGGCTTGGCCTCATATCCTCCGATGATCTCCCCTGTAGAGAAACCCAGCCTTCTTGTCGGCACCTGCCAATCTAGCAGGTGGGCTTCATGTGATGACTCCAGACCTGCTGGGCTTTTGGGAGCCTGGAATGGCCTGGAGCTGGGAGGGGCTGAGAGAGCACAGTCACATTCCCCTTCTACAAAAGGGGAGAAAGGCAGTACTTGGTCCGCAAATCTTTACTCAGCTGTTGGTGAGCGTTCCAATCTCTGGACAATGAAATCCCAGGAGCTTCTCAGGCCCTTCTGACTTCTCTTCCTGAGTTTCTTACAGCAGCTGAGCCAGGGCTGCTTTCTAGTGGTCAGGACTGATCTCAGTTTACATTTTGTGGCGTCCTATTTCCCAAGGCCTGATGAAGTGGGTGCTCAGTACATTCACTGGCTGCATGACGAACACCCTCCTGACTAGGGAGGTTTCTGGGATTCTAGAAAGCAGAGAAGTCAGGCCCTGGCACAGGGGCTCCTGCTTGAAACCAGGGAACCACTGAGGCCTGGGGAACACAGAGTTGCAGAGAGGGACCGAGTGGTGTGGGATTCAGCTCTGAGGACAGTGATCCCATCAATTCTGAGGTCACTGAGCTCCACTCAGGTATACCACGAATACCGAAAACCTGACTTATCACAGACAGAGGCGAGGCCCACCCTGCCTGCTCCAGGAGAATCTAATGTTTTCTGCTTTGCAGATTTCATCCTTTACCACGTTCTTCTAGAAAAGCTCTGCTTTCCAGATGACAAGGGTGGCCCTAGGCGGAGGACAGCTCCCAAGATCTCTTCTCCAGAACACCCTTCTGCCCTTCACCCCCTACCGATAACATATTGTGTCATACCTGGGTTCTGTGGAAAGACTAGACCTGATGTTCAGAGACTATGTGCAGAAGAGATTGGGTATCTGTGCCTGCTTTGGAATAATACTGGGCCACTAAGAGATTGATGTCCACTTACCTGCCCTCATCCTGGGGGGTAGAAAGAAAGCCAACAGGATCAGGAGTCGCTGCATCTTCCCTGGGAGGGTGACCAGGTCTGAGTTTCTGGAGCTCTGTCCCTGCTGCCTTTTATCCTCCAGAAGAGTAAGGAGGTGTGTTGGGCCAACAACCCTTTGCTTCCTGCTTTTATGCACTTCATGACTGACTGCTTTCTATGAAAGCTCCCCACCCTCAGTGCTTCTGACTGACGTTTTCTGAGTGGTTGTGTGAGAATCATGCAGTGACCACAGCGAACCCACAGCTGATGATTCCCAGATAACCACCGGTCACAGCAGGAACACAGGGCTGCAGGGTGGGATTTGTAGGGTCTGGCATGGGCTGGTAGAGGTGTCAGAGTGTCAGAAATCCATGGTGCCAGTGGTAGAACCACAGTGTCTTCAGGGACACTCTCTTGAGCCATCAGCACAGTTCCTGTCACAGACGTGCATTTAACCCCAACTTCTGCGCCAGGACCCAGCATGTTGGAGATGTAACTTCTTCCTTTAAGAGTTGACCATCTGGTGGGGCAGCAGGAATACAGGTGACCACAGTCCATTTGCGGAGGGATTTGGTAGAGCTACAGACAAGGTAGTAATAGACATGTCCTCACCTACCAAACACACCTGGAAACCTATTCATCATCATAGCTTTCTTCCAAGAGGGTATCAAACCTCTTTTATTCAATTACAAGTGCTCCAAGTGCTAAAGCCCTCTATGTTTTCATTTGTTTGTTTAAGACTGGCTCTCCCTACATAGCCTTACCTTGCTTGCCTGGCACTTGGTAGGTAGACCAGGCTGGCTTTGAACTCAGAGAGATCTTCCTGCCTCTGCCTCCCTAATAGTGGAATTTAAGGCATCAGCCACTAAACCCAGGTTTTTTTTTTTTTTTTGTTGTTGTTGTTGTCTTTTTTTGAGACAGGGTCTCCTTGTAGCCCCAGCTGTCCTGGAACTCAATGTAGACCAGGCTGGCCTCAAACTCATAAAGATCTGCCTGGGTCTGCCTCCCAAGTGCTGGGATTAAAGGCGTGTGCCACCACGCCCGACTAAACCCAGGTATTTTTAATGTTCTCAATGAGTGTCTTACATTTCACATTTATTGACACCAGCCAACATTTAGCTGCAGGCCCTAGGAGTTGAATCTACTATTGAGTAAAGCCTGGGTCAACCTACTTCTTTAGGAAGATTTGAGGCTAGTCCTACTCAAAATTTGGGACTTAAGGATGAAAAAGCTTCCCCCAAGGACAGTCAGGCCACTAAATTGCTGATGCAATATAACATAAGAAAGCAAGCCAGACTGCTAAAACTTTTAGTATTGTGTGTGGTGTATGTGTGTCTCTGTGTGTGTGTACACATGTGGGCATGGGTGTGCATGTGGAGGCAGAATTCAACCTTGGGCGCCACCACCTTGCATTTTGAGGCAGAGTCTCACTTTCTGTAAAACTCCCTGTGTAGGCTAAGCTGGCTGGTCAGTGAGCCTCAGGGATCAGTGTCTTTATCTTTTCAGTGCTGGGATTATAAGTGTGTCATCATGCCCAGTTTTTTTTTTTAACATGGGTTCTGGGGATGGAACTCAGGTTCTCATACACAGACCACAAGGTGGACACCCCTGATCTAGTCAATACAGTTTGAGAGATCTCCATTATTTAACACTGCTTGTAATGAGCTGGGGACTGTCTTAGTCCCCTCAAGAAGAGTTGCATTTGGGGACACAAACCTAATTCTATAGGCCTTTATATATATATATATATAATATATATATAATAATTGGGTGGGGAGCAATAAGGGGAGGTGCAGTTAGATGAGGGGATCTAAATACCATCAAATTATGTTGTATGACAATTACAAAAATTCAATAAAAGTATAAAAATGCATTTATATTTCTCTTGTGTGCATTCATATTCATTTTTTTTTTTTGTATATATTTGTATGTACTAATAGATACATCATATTGTCATTATTTTGATGTTTCCATTATTAGAATTTCTTGAACTGACCTTGGTACTGTCCACTCAGACAGTCAATAAAAAGAAAAAAAGAAAAAGTAAAAGAAAACCTGGCTGTTATTTCCTAGCTGTTGGGGAAAAGGATATTGATCATGTTACTGATAACTACCAATTAACTATTCTCTGTCTGGTATCCAGACAGTCATGAGAAGGCATGGAAAAACACTTGTAAACTGTTGGCAGGAAGTAGAATTCCTCTAGTCATTATGGAAAAAAGGGTCCTTCAAAACTAACTGTTAGGTGATCTAGTTATCCGACTTCTGGGTATATATCCAAAGACTCTGCAGTGATCTTGTGGAGAGCACCTGCACGCTCATGGTCACTGTGCCACCGTTCACAAGAGCGAATGTCACCTTGTGTCCAAGAATGAATGGAGAAAATGTGGGGCATGTACACAGTATAGCACTATCCTGGCACTAAAAAGATGAAAGTCCACCATCGGTAACAACGTGGATGAACCTGGAGGACATCATGCTAAGCTAAATAAGCCAGGCACAGGTGGATAGTGCTGGACAGCCTCACTAGCATTTGAAACGTGAAACAACTGGACTTGTAGACGCAGAGAGAAGAGTGGTTAGTGCAGGTGGCGGGTGAGGAGAAGGGAAGATGCTGATCACAGAGCTCAGAACTTCGGCTACAAGGGAGGAGCCATTTGTTGAGATCTTCATAGCACGGTGACTTCACTTAATAATGTGTGTTTCAAACATGCTAAAGAACACCACATGGCCACCACTGCGTCCTGATCCCTTGCATCCAGACTGACTTGGTTCCTTCTTGAGGTCCCTGGGAGCCCTCTGGGCCTGGTCCCACCCTCACCTCCCTCTGCTTCCCTGGGGCTGCACGACCCACTGGTCTCTCTCCTGGGTAAGTCCATAGTGCCCTCCACGCCTTGACTCCTCCAGCCTCATTTACCCTCTCACCTCGCCCACCTGTCTCTCCTTCTAGCTTGGGTCCTGTCCCATTTCTTGTCTTGGCACCCCAGACACCAGGGGAACCACCGCTGCTTCCTGACCCTTGCATCCAGATGGACCCAGTTCATTCTTGAGGTCCCCAGGAGCCCTCTGGGCCTGGTCCCACCCTCACCTCCCTCTGCTTCCCTGGGCTGCACAACCTGACAGCCTCTTTCCAGGACACCGGTGCTGACCTTTTGGCTTCTTGATCTGTTGTATCCAGACTAGCCCAGTTCCTCAGTGCAGTCCCCTGGAGCCCTTGGGGCCTCTTCCTGCTCTCCCTTTGCATCTCAGAGTGGCAAGGACACTAGCTGCCTGAGACCAGCATCTTTCCTGGCCCCTGCTCCCAGGTCAGTCCAATCCCCAAATTCCTGAGGCCCAAATCTTTCCTTGAGGGATCCAGACCTTAGGAGAAAGCCTCAGAGCATCTGATCCTCATCTAAATTGGGCCTCTGTGGGTACTCCTGAAGATAAACGCAATCTGGCCACTCCAATATAAAATCAAAAGAGAGAACCAGAA
>NW_008343597.1:0-1428 GCF_000622305.1 Nannospalax galili | reverse complement strand
CTGAGGAGTGGATAATGAAAATGTGGTTCATTTGTATGATGGAGTTTTACTCAGCAGTAAAGAAAGATGAAATCATGAAATTTGCAGGTAAAGGATGGAATTAGAAACTGTTATACTAAGTGAAGAAACAGAGTATAAGCTCTAGTGGGGGGAATGAGGCTATGGGAGGGTGCCATCTGGGAATTGGGTGTATAGTTGAATAAGATGGTTTGGGACGTTCTGTGTAATACACACACAGACACACACACACAAATCAACAAATTAAAAAATGTATTATACTTGAGGAGGTAGCATAAAAATTATTTCATGTTAATTAGTAGAGGTGATAAACATTACCTTTGAAATGTACCTGATGACTTTATACCCATACACAGGTGCCAAAGATCTGAGTGTAACCAACTGCGAGTAATAATCAGATACATACAGATCAGAGATGCATGTGCCAACATCTAAGCATTAGTAGCAAAAACAATGAATATTTCTGTAAGAAACAGTATATTTTAAAATGAAATGGAGATCTTTTTTAAAGGTTAAAAACTCATTCAATTTTATGCCTTACAGGGCTTATACTGCGTTCAATATTGTATAACTGTATTAATTCAACAGTGAACCTAAAAATTTTATACCCACTTTTGAAAGAGCTGTATCTTTGCTCTGGAAAGTGTTATTGAGCATATTAAAGCTGTAATGATATGCTTCTTATAAAAAATAAAAAATAATATTAAAAACAATGTAGGAAACAGCATATTTTAAAATGAAATGGACATCTTCTTTAAAGGGTAAAAATTCATTCAGTTTTATATCTTACAGGGTTTATACTGAGTTCAATATTGTAAATCTGTATTAATTCAACTATGACCTTAAAAATTTACGACTACTTTTTAAAGATATATTCTTTCTCTGGAATGTCTTACTGAATACGTTAAAGCTGTAATGAAATGCTTCTTCTAATCATGCGGTTATTAAATTAAAAAAATAATTTTTCATAGCATAAAAATTTGTTCCTTAATAATTAGTAGATGTAAAAAACATTACCATGGAAATCTACCTGATGACTTTATATCCATAATCAGTAGCCAAGCATCTCAGAAAGTAACCAACTGTGACTAGTAATAATCAGATATATAGAGATTCGAAACACATGTGCAAACATCTTAGTGTCAATTGCATTAAGAATGAATTTTTCTGTATGAAACTGTGTTTTAACAATGAAATGGAGATTGTTTTTAAAGGTTAAGACCTCATTTGATTTTATATCTTACAGGGTTTATACTGAGTACAATATTGTATAACTGTATTAATTCAACTGTAAACCTAAAATTTTACAGGCAATTTTGAAAGAGATGCATCTTAGCTCTGGAAAATGTTATTGAATACTTCAATGCTCTTGTAATGAAATGCTTCTTCTAATTATGTGGTTATTAAATA
>NW_008343596.1:0-401 GCF_000622305.1 Nannospalax galili | reverse complement strand
TACCTGGGATCCACACGGTGGAAGGACAGAGCTGATTCCCACATGTATTCTTTTTTTTGGGGGTGTGGGTTTTTTGTTTGTTTGTTTGTTTTGTTCTGTTTCGTTTTTTGCCTTTTTTTTTTTGAGACAGGGTCTCCCTGCAGCCTCAGCTGACCTGGAACTCACTATGTAGACCAGGCTGGCCTCGATCTCACAGAGATCCGCCTGCCTCTGCCTCCCGAGTACTGGGACTACAGGCGTGTGTCACCACACCTGGCCCCACATGTATTCTGAGCTCCAAATGCTCCCTTGGGTGCACACAACACACTCATGCACACATATACATGCACAGTTTTAAAATTAGAAAAGAAAAAATTCAGCAGTAACTCTTAGTGTTTACCAATTTATCCCATGTTTCCCTA
>NW_008343595.1:0-289 GCF_000622305.1 Nannospalax galili | reverse complement strand
GCTCTGTTATGATTAGACTATTACCACTATTTAAGCCTGTGCTTTCCTGCATTAAAGCAGATATGTGTCACTGAACCTGGTCTCCTGCATCTGAATCTGGTGACGCTGGCTCAGACTTCTCACCAGTCCTGGGGTCCGGACCGGATGACTGATCGGAGGAACTGAGAGAGCAGGAGAGTGGCCATAGCTGGAGGAGAGCAAACACAGCCAGTGACCACATTTTCTCATTCAGAATATGAGGAAAAACAGTGACAGTAAGACTGAAATCTCAAAGGAATAAATAAGTTTG
>NW_008343594.1:3150-4396 GCF_000622305.1 Nannospalax galili | reverse complement strand
CCAGAACTTGGGATATCATCTGCAAATTGGAGACCAGTCTTGGCTGTACAGTGAGACCTTATTTAAAAAAATAAACAAAATATGTTTACCAAACAAGATAGAAAGGAGCCAGACCCAGTAGCTGACACAGTCCAGAAAAAGTAAACTAAGATAGGGAGGGGCTGGAGGTCAGTGTTAGAGCAGTTGCCCAGCATGTACAAGATAACCAGGGTCAGTCCCCAGTGCTGATGCATAAATAAGGAAGTGTATATAGAACGGGATGTCTGAATCTGAAAATTATTCTGTATGTTTCTTTTCTTCAACTTTATAAAAGTATCATTAACTGTAGTCCTGTCTGAATTACTGTTTGTTTTGATGTTCAACTCAATTTCATTACATTTATAAAGAGGTTTCAGAACTTATTCTTTTAAATTAATTAGAATATCTTAAGGGCTTTTTGGTTTTTTTATAGAAGGAAGACTTTTCTCAATGTATCATCCAGTTTTTCACATTCTATAATGAACATTTAAATAATTGGTGTATTTTTCATTGAATATTTGTAAAATTTTGGCACAATACTATTCTAAGTTTTTGTAACAAAAACACTGTTCAGTGCTCAGATGCTTACAAAACAAAATAATTGGCTAGTGACATGGCTAAATTGTATACCGCTATGTTCTTCCAAATTATCGCAGTTGTTATATTTAATGTCCTTTTTATAAAATGAAAGACAACATAAATGTGATGACATCTGTCTCTTTTAAATCATGAATTATATCATGGGAAGTCTAAAGTGTTCATTTTAAAACAGGCTTTTATCAGTCCAATCATATTATCATTATGAATAGGAAACCATAAATTCTATATTTAATGTCTTTAAATATAAATATACTTGAATTCTTCCAATTATGTTAAAATAATAGAGAAGGAGTGAGCTGGACGTGATGGTGCACACCCCATCCTGAGGCAGGCAGACTCTGTGAGTTGGAGGCCAGCCTGGTCTCCATGCAAGTTGCAGGCCAGCTGGGGTTACAGGGAGACCCTGTCTCAAAAAGAAAACAACTAAATGGATAGATAGATAATAGAGAAAGGGATATTAGTTTATTTGAGAAATGAGAGGGCTAAACCTAATTATGGCTTGTATATGAAGTTTGGAAATTATATATGTAGAGTCTATAAACATGTATGATTTATATATGTATATAAATCTTAATATGTATATATATTTGTGTGTATATACATATCTAAAACTACATATCAATGTTTG
>NW_008343594.1:0-1295 GCF_000622305.1 Nannospalax galili | reverse complement strand
CATGAAATGAAATTAGGAGCATATAGGAAAATTCAGGCCCCAAGGTCACAAGGGTCAAACATCTGCAAAATGCTTGGAATGGAAACAGTTTCTTTGTGACCCCCAAGAGGCATTTATTGTTTTATTAGTTTTGAATTCTTGTCTTTAGATCCAGGACTTTCCCATTTGCAACATGAACATAGTAGTAGTCAGATTATAGTCCAAAAGTACTAAGGTGCTTCTCACTGAGGCATTAACACAATTTCCACCAAAAAAAATAGATCTGCTCATAAAAAATTGGCTTTTGGCTTTGTTGTATTAAATCAGATATGTGCTTTTATAGTGTAATAACTGTGTGCTGGGTCTAGAAGCCTAGCTGCAGTGGTAGAACATGTAGTTGGCCCTTCCTGTGTTCAATCCGTAGTACCACACTCACACGAAGTTTCTATAACATATTCTTCCTTCCTATAATAGATTCTTCTTTCTACTGGATAAAGCCAGTCACCTAGAAGAAAACAACACTGAAACAGAAAAAACTACATTCAACTTTGAGGGAATAGGTAACATTTTTCCTTTCCAGAGTAAAAGCCAGGATGGTGGCACACGCCTGTAAGCTCAGCACCAGGCTGAGGCAGGAGGATCACCAGTTTGAAGTCAGAACGTAGCAAGTTCAAAACCAGTCTGTCTCAGAAAACAAGAATTGCACATGAGAAGAACATAAACAATATTTTAAATATATTTAACTGTTCAATGGAACAGTTTTCTATGTGTCTTAACGTCTACTGGCTTCTTGTTAATCTAGATAAAAGTAGATTATTGATCAATTCAGTACCACCTGCATTGTATGGCAATTCTAATTTCATGGAGCTCACACCTGGCTTACATAGTTCCAGGTCAGCCTGGGCTATTGGGTGAGGCCCTGTCTCAAAACAAAAAGAAGAAAGAATTAAGTCTTCTGGGCTTGATGGCACACATCTTTAATCCCAGCTTTTAGGATGCATTAGGTTGGGGGAGTGGCCTGTCTCTATGAGTGCAAGGCCAGCCTTGTCTACATAGCAACTTCCAGGCTAACCAGGGCCAAGGCTATATAGTAAGAAGCTGTCTCTCAGCCGGGCATGGTGGCACACACCTGTAGTAAGGAGGCAGAGGCAGGTGGATCTCTTGTGAGTTTGAAGCCAGCCTGGTCTACATAGTTCCAGGATAGCTGGGGCTACAGGGAGACCCTGTCTCAAAAAGACCAAAAAAAAATTAAAACTAACTTCTTGGTCACATTTCAGTTGTTGGGTATTTACATGTGGGTGATGGTTGCAGTGTGT
>NW_008343593.1:0-893 GCF_000622305.1 Nannospalax galili | reverse complement strand
TTCATTTCTACTCCACTTGTGTTTGTCTTCCACAATGTTAATGAAGTAGTTACTAGAGCAGAGCATCTGAATGATCAAGTTGATGTTCTGCACTGTTTCCATGAACTTCTTTTTACAGTATTCACAACTGTCAGGCTGATGATGCTTGGATTTTATGAATTTAGTACCTGCACTGAGACTGATTACCAAACTGTTTCAATGGACAAGAATATTGTTCTTTTGTTACCTTCTCACAGAGAATATCTTGCTTGAAATTGACATTTTTGGATCTGTTGGCTTGAATAATGAGGCAGCATAAAATCTTTCAAAGTCAATCTCTACTTGTTAAATTTTCAAAGACCTTCTAATAGTAATTAGAATTATTGGTCGTTGAAAGGAAAGGGATTCATTTTGTAAGCCAGTAGTCATTGTTGATTGCAATGGTTTGCTTTCATTGTCAACCTGACACAATCTAGCATCCCCTGGGCAGAGAGTCTCAATGAGCAACTGTCTATCTTGGCTTGGCCTGTGGGCATGCCTATGGGGGATTGTCTTAATTAAGTCCATTGATGTGGGAAGACACTGCCCACTGTGGGTGGCACCATTCCCTAGGCAGGGGGTCTTGAACTATGTAAAAGTGGAGAGATCAAGCTGCACACACACATGCATGTGCTCATGTCTCTCTGCTCTTGACCATGAATATAATCTGACTCACTGTCTCGAGCTCCTGACACTATGTTGTCCCTGAAATGGTGGACTGTAACCTGGAATTGTGAGCTAACACAAATTCTTTTCACCCTGAAGTTGCTTTTTGTCAGGGTATTTTCCCACAGCAGCAGAAATGAAAGTACAATAATAATAATAATAATAGTCCTTTTGGCACCTCAAACTCAAAAATAAGAGGAAGGTTGGAA
>NW_008343592.1:0-5018 GCF_000622305.1 Nannospalax galili | reverse complement strand
AGATTTTCCCATCTCTACCTCCAAGCACTGAGATTACAAACATGGACCACCATACCTGGCTTTTGCATGGGTGTTGAGGATCCAAACTCGGGCCCTCATGCTTGTGTAGCAAGTTCTTTACACAGCAAGCCATCTCCCCAGCTCCCCCACATTTTAAAATGAAGCAAGGTTGTACTTTATTAAGAAATGGTATTAAGATATATTTAAGTATGGGTGTCAAGGGAGGACACAGATGCTTAGGACACAGGTAGTACATGCCCAAGACGTGGGTGCAGATTTCTCAAGAAAGAGTTGGACTTTGCACTTTTTTTGACTTGAAAAATCAAGAAGTTCTATCGTGTGGGATACACAGGTATGCTTGCACCTGTGTAGAACTGGTTATAGTAGACCTACCTCCTCACACAAGGCAGACTTGTGTATATTATATATATATATATATGTAGGTATATATATACATCACTTATTTATTTGTGTGTGACACATGTGAAGGCTAGAGGACAATGTGGGGAAGTTGGCTCTTTCCTTCCATCATGTGGGTCTCAAGGCTCAAACTCAGGTCCTCAGACTTGGCAGCAAGTGTCTTTACCCACTGAGCCATTCCCTGGCCCACTGTTTTGTTTTGTTTTGAGACAGGACCTTATGTATCTCAGGCTGGCCTGAAACTACCTATGTACCTGAGAATGACCTTGAAATTTTGATCCTTCTGTCTCTCCATGCTAGGTTTACAGGCATGCACCTCTATATCCAGTTTATGCAGTGCTGGGGAGTGAACCTAGGGCTTTATATTTGCTAGGCATTTATTCTCCCAACTAAGCTACATCCCCAGACCACATGGGGCATGTTTTATCCAATTTGCCACTGTCCCCAATGATTCCTTTTTTCTCTAAGCATGTTCAACACATGGCCTACATGTCACATGTACCAGAGGATGCTTATGAATGTTATCCAACAAAAAATCATAAACTCACTTAAAATATTATGAGACATTTTGTATTACTGTGTTTCTTCTCCCATTCAATTGCACAGTTCTCAAGTATGAACTTTGTAGGTGCCAACTTGTGATGATGCCAAAAGTTGGCACACACCAGTGAGTCTAGGCAGTTTATTCACAGCTTTCAAATTACCATCTTCCCCCTTAGCTTCTACCTCTAGTTACACTGGCCTCTTGGTTTTCTAAGAGAAGTCACACAATTCCCAGCCACAGGGCCCTTGCATGTGCTATTCCCGCTGCTGGCACAGTCCTCCCTTCACAGCTCTCAGCTGAAAGATTATGTCTGTTGTCTGGGTTAGGGTCCCCTTTGTATGCCTGGAATTATCCGTGTCACATTTCACAATTTGGATATGTCGTTTCACAATCATGGATATGATTGTCTGATTGCCTTCTCTTAGTCTTCCTCATTAGAACACACAAACTCCAGGAGGGCAAGGATTTGCTGGCTTTACTGAACACTGTATTTACAGTGAGCATCCCAGAACCTGCATCTCTCAGGCACCTGGCAAACCTTTGCAGAATGAAGGCCTGGGCATCCATCTCATGAGACATGGCCAGTCATCCTGCTGTTCTGAGGATTTGGAAAGAGGGTGTCTCTTTCTCTGACTCCCAGTGGGAGTCACAAGGGCCAAGTTTCCCTGTCAGAAGCCCTGGAGTGTAAGGTGAGCTGAGTTACAGCATTTGCATTCAAACATGGGACACGTGTGTCAGATGACTGCAGGTGGCTACAAAGATCAAAGGGATGGTAAGATGACAGCCCATGTGGAGGAAAGGAGGCCTGGCTTGGCCTGAAGCTATAAAATCCCAAAGCAGATTCAGAGAGAGGAGTGCTAGGTGCCCAGACTCAACAAAAGCACAGGTCTTCCTTGAAGTCTCTAAGAGTTCAAGGCAAAGCCACACCCTTCTCCAACCTGCTTCACTCAAAAGGATATTACGGCATGCTCTACCCCAATAGGTAAAGTGGGCAAAAATAAAAACAGAGCTAAGAAAGATTCAATTTCTACATGACAGATCTAACCCATTTGTAGCAGTGTGATCAATGGTTGCCATCCAATGAACATCATAGAAACAGCTTTCCTTTTTCTGCCCAGAAGATCCTGGTTAAAACCAGAGTTGCTGGGCCAGTCATTAATCTGATGCTCCTAGTATCTCCAAGCTGTACCTGACTCTTGAAAGGTTTGCCTTCCAGACTTGGGGATCAGCCATGGAGAGAGTAGGGAAGCTGGACTAGAAGTCAACATTCAGGCTTAGCTTCTCATACTGCGTAGATGGAGGGGGTACGTAAAGAGGAGAGGGTAGAGGTGGCATTGCTAGGCACCGTCAGGCATGTGTGAGGCCCTGGACTTCATCCCCTGCATCACAAAAATTAAACAAATAAATAAACATTGAGAGGGACCAATAAGATCACTGTTCCCCTAACCTGCTTGCACATCAATCACCTGAGGAATTTAAAGATTATAAGAACTCCCCACAGATTGCACCCCAAGTCTAATGAAGTAAAATCTATAGTTTTGTTTTGTTTTTCATCTGTGATAGAATCTCATGTAGTCCAGGCTTGCCTTGAACTCACGACATAACCAAGAATGATCTTGAATTCCTGATCCTCCTGGCTCTACCTCCCAAGTATGGGGATCACAGTTTTGAACCACCATACCTGGTTAAATACTGTATTTTCATAAAGCTTTTCATGAGTATTCCCAGTCCTTCACCAGGGACCTGTCTGAAATGTCTAGAAAACAATAAGATAAACAGCTCACAGTCGGTAAAGTGTTTATGAGAGTTCAATCCCTAACACCCACGTAAAAAAGCCAGGTACGGTGCTGTATACTTGAAATCCAAGCTCTGGGAGGCAGAGACAGGAGGATCAGTGAGGCTTCCTCTCCAGCTAGTCTAACTGAATTAGCAAATTTCAGGTTTAGTGAGAGACACTGAGTGACCAAGGAAGACACCAGATGTCAACCTCTGGCCTACACATGAACGTGTTACATATACAACAAAGAAAGAAAATAATAATCAAATGCTGAAATGAATTTTTTTAAACTTAAGCTTCTGTGGGGGCAAGGTTCACAAAATAGGACCTCTGGGCCACTGTAGCTTTTGCATATGTTTGTTCATGCAAAGGGTATTTAAAATAATAAATAATACCTAGGTGTGGTGGAGCACACCTGTAATTCCAGCACTCAGGAGGTTGACTCAAACTTAAAGATATCTTGCAACAATTCCGTTTTGATTAAGAATAGGAACTAAGACCAGGCATAGTGGAGCACACCTGTAATTCCAGCACTCAGGAGGTTGAGGCAGGAGGATTAGGGTCAGTCTCAGTTGCAATAGCAAGACCCTGTTTCAATAAACAAATGCATAAATAAATCATTTCAATCAATGTTGAAAACTGGAATTTCCTCCTCACACAGAGAATTCAAATTTCAATTGCTCTATGAAATGAACTGGCAAGATCCGACCCTTGTCCTCAATGGGAGTTCAGTCAGCCACATTCCACTTAGCTATAATCAGTCTACTTTCTGTCTTCTATCTTGCAAGCTGGATCTTGAACCCAGGGCCTTGTGTATACTAAGCTCAGTCCACTGCTGAGCTGCATTCCCAGTCGCCATCTGCTCTTCTGTATCTATCACCCAGCCCTTAGCTAAGGGCACTCTGGTCTGAGACTCCCATTGGACAGTCCCCCAGAAATTCGCACACTCAGGAACCATTATATTGCTCCAATGAGCCATCACAGTGTTACAATATGACATTTTAATTTTAGAAACAAGTATTTGGAATATTTGGGCATATTTTCTTGTTGTAGATACCCCATTTTATTTATAAACTATCCAGATAGTTGAACGCATATACTTCATGGTAGGCAATTTCTCAACTGACCTAGTGATCATTACCTTTTGAAATTCGTAGATAGGCAATCACATCCCTGTGAATAATTTACTTAAAACCAATACAGGACAGCCATTTTGAGAGGATGGACACCTTAGCTTTGGTCACAAAACATTGTGAATTTGGACATGGTAGCTGGATCTGTCTTGCTGGTTTTGATGAAGACAGCTATCCTGTTGGATTTTTACACATGACAAAGAAGTGACAGTGGGCTCTTGTCAATGGACAGCAAGAAACTCAAACTGTAAGCCCAACAAGCCTTGGAGAAGTGAATGGTGCCAATGACCATGTGAATGAATTTGAAGGACAACCTTTCTCCAGTTAAGCCTCTAGAGGAGACCCAGTTCCAGTGACACTGATTATAGCACATGAGAACTTGAATAGAGGACAGGGCCTGATTCCTTGGGTGCTCACGAAAGAAAATTAGACCTCAGAGTTTGTCCTACCATGAAATACAGGATCTGGCCACGTGTAATCCCACATCAGAGTATCAATGGCTATGGGTCCCAGGTACTTCTGGCTCATGAGCTGCTATCAGCACCCAAGGGGCTCAGTGCCAAGTGCTGGTAACAAACATACCAAAGCTAAGGAATGGGCAAACAGAATTGGTAAAAGGGATAATAGGGTTGGGGTTAGGTTTAGGGTTAAGGTTAGTGTTAGGGTTAGGTTTAGCTTTAAGGTTAGGTTTAGTGTTAGGGTTAGGTTCAGGTTTAGGATTAGGTTTATGGAAATGTTAGGGTTAGGGCTACAGTTTAGTTTAGGACTAGGTTTACAATTATGTTAAGGTTAGGGTTAGTGTTAGGTTTAGGGATATAAGTAGTTTGGGGTTAGGATTAGGGTTCTGGTCAGGGTTCTAAATAGATTTAGGGAAAGGTTTAGGCTTAAATGTTAGTGTTAGTGTTAGGGTTAGCTTAGGTTTAGGTTTAGGGTTAGGGTTAGGATTCGGGTTAGAGTGAGAATTAATGTTAGGTTAGAGTTAGGTGTAGGGTAAGGTTTAATGTTAGGGTTTGGGTTTGGGATAAAGATAAATTTAGGGTGAAGTTTAGGGTTAGTGTTAATTTTAGGGTTATGGTAGGTTTAGGGTTAGGGCTAGGGTTACTTTTTGGCCTGGGTTTACTGTTAGGGAAAGGATAGGTTTGGA
>NW_008343591.1:0-1431 GCF_000622305.1 Nannospalax galili | reverse complement strand
GAATCTATATATTGCTTTTGGTAGGATGGTCATTTTCACAATATTAATTCCCTCCAATCCATGAACATGGGAGGCCCTTCCATCTCCTAGTGTCTTCCTCAGTCTCTTTCTTTAACAATTTAAATTTTTCATTTTAGAGACCTTGGGTGTCTTTGGTCAGATTTATTCCAAGATATTTTAATATTTTGCAGCAATTGTGAATGGGAGCATTTCCCTGTATTCTTTCTCCAATTGCTTGTTATTGGTATATAGAAAGCCTACTGATTTTTGTAGATTGATTTTTATAACCTTGTACTATACTGAAAGTGTTGTGTTGATCAGCTTTAGGAGTTTTCTGGTGGAACTTTTGGCATCTCTTATGTATAGTATCATATCATCTACATAAAGTGATAGTTTGACCTCTATTTCCAATTAGTACTCCTTTAATTTCCTTCTCCTGTCTTATAGCTCTAGCAAGAGTTTCAAGCACTATGTTGAAAAGGAGTGGAGATAGTGGACATCCTTGTCTGCTTCCTGATTTTAATGGGAATGCTTCCAGTTTTTCTTCATTTAGAATAATATTGGCTGTGGGTCTGTTGTATGTAGCTTTTATTATGTTGAGGTATGTTCCCTCCAGTCCAGTTCCCTCTAGGACCTTGAACATAAATGCATGCTGAATTTTGTCAAAACCCTTCTCTGCATCTGTTGAGATGACAATGTGGTTTTTGTCTTTGAGTCCATTTATATGATTAATGATGTTTATTGACTTGCATGTATTAAACCAGCCCTGCATCTCCAGGATAAAACCTACTTGATCATGGTGAATGATCTTTCTCATGTGTGTATGTGTGCGGTTTGCAAGTATTTTGTGTCTATGTTCATTAAGGATATGGGTCTATAGTTTTCTTTTTTGGTTGTATCCTTACCCGGTTTGGGTATTAGAGCGATGCTGGCTTCATAGAAGGAATTTGGGAGTTCTCCCTCTGTTTCTATCATTTTGAATAATTTAAATAGTATTGCTTGGAGGTCTTCTTTAAATGTCTGATAGAATTCTGCTATAAATCCATCTGAGCGTGGGCTTTTTTTTAGTTGGGAGGCTTTGTATTACTGTTTCAATTTCCTTATATGTTATGGGTCTGTTTAAACTGTTGGTTCTTGGTTTAACTTTGGAGGCTCCCATGATTTCAGATATCTATCCATTTCTTTTAGACTTTCAGATTTAGTAGCATATAGTTTTTTAAACTGTTCCCTTACAATGGTCTGGATCTATTGGGTGTCTGTTATGATGTTTCCCCTTTTATCTCTGATTTTGTTGATTTGGATTTGTTCTTTCTTTCTTTTGGTTAACTGGGCTAAGGGTCTGTCTATCTTGTTTAGCTTTTCGAAGAACCATCTCTTAGGTTCATTGATTCTTTGTATTGATTTCTTTGTTTCTATTTCATTCATTTCTAC
>NW_008343590.1:0-1170 GCF_000622305.1 Nannospalax galili | reverse complement strand
GGCAGGCATGGTGGGTACACTGTGACTCTAGTCAAAACTCAGGAAGCAGAGTCAGGAGGATTGAGAGCTCAAGGCCAGCCTGGTTAGATAACAAGACTGTCTCAACCAAATGAAACCAAACAAAAAAGAAAACAAGAAAAAAGCTGTAATAATCAAATGACAGATATATAAATCAGCAGAATTGAACTTAAGGGCTGAGGATGTAACAATGATAGAACACGTGACTAGAATGTGTTTGATTCCTCCCCCCCCAAAAGAATAGAGGTGAGAATCTAAACACAGACATGTACATATACGATTTGTGTATTTTCAATAAAGGAACCATAGAAATTCAATGCAGAAGTCTTTCCATTAATTGTGCTAGAACAGCTCAACTATGCAAATAATGAATACTCCTACCAAACACTGAAATTAGTTCAAAGTGGATTACATACCTAAGTAACAACATTCGACTTCTAGCTTAAACTTTAATATTCTACCACAGCTTTAATATCCTCAACAGGAGTAAACCTTTATAACTTTGTGGTAGGCAAAAAAAAAACAAAAACAAAAAAACCAATTTATAGAGCACAGAACCAGAAATTAAAAAACAAACAAATATTTGGACTTCATTAAAATTTAAACATTTACTCTCAAAAAGCATTGTTTTAAGTCAGGCACAGTGACACACACCTTTAAACCCAGAGGCAAAGACAGATGGATCTCTGTGTGATAGAGGCCAGCCTGGTCTACACAATCAGTTCTAGGTCAGCTGAGGCTACAAGGAGACCCTGTCTCAAAACAACAACAACAAAACACACTGTTTCAAGGCTAAGCCTGTGGCACGTGCCCGTAATCACAAGAACAAGAAAGAGGCAGTAGGAAGTACAGACACCTCATCTCAAAAGCTGACCAACCAACCAAAATGGAAACCATAACTGGAGAATAGTAGAAACTGTGTATTGGATAAAAGATTCACTGCCGGGTGTGGTGGTGCACACCTTTAATCCCAGCACTCGGGAGGCAGAGGCAGGCAGATCTCTGTGAGTTCAAGGCCAGCCTGGTCTACATAGTGAGTTCCAGGCCAGCTGGGGCTATAGGGAGACCCTGTCTCAAAAAGATAAAAACAAAACAAACAAAAAAAAAAAACTGGGAAGACAATTTGACTGAAAACAAAAGATGCTCTATAAA
>NW_008343589.1:0-714 GCF_000622305.1 Nannospalax galili | reverse complement strand
ACACACAGTGGGCACAGTTGCTCCCTCTTTTCATGTGGAAACACAAATGACCCTATGCTAAATAAGCATTCTAAACATATAACTCATGTTATTAATCTGTATCCTTATAGATACAGGACACAGGATAATTTATACAGGTTGCAAATTTGAGGTCATAGAGACAGTATTAGAAAGTTTGGTAGGAAAATAACATGGTTCTTTGTAGAGATAAAGCCAAACAAGTTACATACTCAAGATAAATCAAGACCAAAATTTTAACTGAAAAGCCAGTATTCTTTTACATTCTTAAACTAGGATCTATAGGAAACTAGTGAATGTTGGTTAAAAAAATCCTAAAAAGGATAATACATTTACCAGCATACAACATAAGTATACACAACAAAAAATACAAATGAAATTATTACTTCTAAAAAGTAAGGGAAAATGGAATGAATATGCTCATAAAGCCAGACCAAAAAAAAAAAAAACAAAACAAACAAAAATAAAATAAAGCTTCTAATTACACAGAGAAATCAAGATATAGAGGGTGTCAGGGGGCAAATTTGTCTTTTCATCCTTGGGGTGTTGAAGTGAGGCGGTCCCCACCACAGACTGAGTATGGGGTTGACTCGAGTAGCTACCATTTCAGGGTTAATGTTCAGAAACCCTTCAGGATCACCACTCAGAAGCCTCTCTACTTGAGAGTCAATATAACAATTGTCTTATCAATTCAGG
>NW_008343588.1:4055-6109 GCF_000622305.1 Nannospalax galili | reverse complement strand
AGCCAGTGCTCTTACCACTGAGCCATCTCTCCAGCCCCACATTATGCTTTTCTTTAAAAAAAAATTGTATTGAATTTTTGTGTATTTCATACAGAAAATCATCTTTATGCCCTTCCCCTTTGGCACCCTCCCATATCCTCCGTCCCCCTCTGGAGTTCATACATCCTGTCATTTGTGTTAAGGCCTCTCATGTAAAGTTAGTGTCCCCAGATGTCCCTCAGTGCACGTTCATCCATTGTGATTTCATCAGCCTATCTAGAGTCCCTCCCTTTACGAAGGTCAGCTCTTCCTCACCCAGCAGTAATCAGCTGCCTATAATTCTTTGACACAATTTGGGGCTTACTGGTCATTTCCACAGATCTGTGCTGGGTTTTTTGTCTGCTTCAATTTGCATGGGTCGTGTGCGTGCTGACACCATTGCTGTAGGTTTGTATGAGAAGATTCCCAGGATCCTGTAGGACCCTTTCGGTATGGTCATGCACCTCCTCCCTGCCTCTTACAATCTTTTGGCCCCTGTTCCACAATGGTCCCTGCGCCCTGGGTGGGTGGACCTCAATATAGGAGTCCTGTCCAAGAACCACACTCTGCAGACTCTTACTCTCTGTGTTTTGGCCATTTGTAGCCTTTGTGTTCCTGGCCCTCTGTTGCATGAGGGAGCTTCACTGATGAGAACTGAAAGATGCGTTAGTGCTCTCTTCATCCCTTGTTCTATGTCCTGTGAGTCTTAGGTGTAGAGGTTGTATCCTAGATGTGCCACTCAGGCTTGGGCAATTCAGACAATCTCTGTGTGTGACCAATTATGGAACTCTGTAATTAATCCTTGTCTCTTGAAAAAGAAGCTGCTTTGATGGGTGGTGACTGGTATACTTGTCTATAAATGTAAAGATCCATATTTTGCACATAGTACAAAGTTACATTTATCTAGGGATGTGACAGCCTTGGAGTTTTCTCTGATGCATGATCTCTCCAGCTATATGTATTTGGCTGGGTTTACAGCACCACACATGAGTTTCCTCCCACTGAGTGGGCTTTAACTCCAATTGGGTAGCTGTTGATTACCACCTTGAATAAAAGTGCCAAAACTGCACCAATATCATTTGCTGTGTGGTCATTGATGCTGTTTTTAGACCTTGAAGCTGGTGTTGGACCAATGATCCGTGTTCTCCCTCAGCAGCTTGCATAGTGTGCTCCAATGCTAAGAGGAGTTGGCTTCCAGGTCAGTCCCAGCTACATTGCTCCAAAACCTGTGTCCAAAGTATGTTCTTTCTTTAGCAATAGAATCTTACCATCAAGTTCTGGTAGACAATCAAGGACTGTAGCACTAGGCTGTATAATTTTAGGAGTCTCTTGGTGTGCCATGGCCAATCAAAAAGAGGTTTCTCCAGTCTGGCACTGTTTGTTGTTGTGTAGCCTTCAGCTATACACATGGACTCATGACCAGGTATTGTCTGTGTAATTTTTCAGTAGATTTTTGGACTAATACAGTTCCATCTGTTTTTTTAAACTAGCTAGGCAACATTTACCTTTCCTCTTTCTCTCCCTGTGTTATCCACCCTCTGCGTCCTCCCATTTTCCCCACTTCTCCCTTGATACTTTCTGTCTGCTGTGGTCCCACCTCTCTTTAGTACCTTCTTTCCCTTTATTCCCATAGTTCTTTGTGTAGCACTCCTTCCCCACTCCTCCTTTAACTACCCCTTTCTACACATTTCTCCCTTAGTAACACCTATCTCCTCTTATTCTTCTCTCTTGGGTTTCTTCTTTCCCTTTACCTCCCTGGTTCCCTTTCACTTTCCTGGTTCCTGCAGTTACATCAGGGTATGTACTCACTTATAAGGAGTTGGTACTAGGATCCACAAATGGGGGAGAACATACATCTTTTGTTTGTCTGAGTCTGTGTTATTTCACTTAGTCTAACAGTTTCTAGATCCATCCACTCACCTGCAAATTTCATTATTTCATCTTTGTTTACTGCTGAATAGAACTCCATTGTGTAAATGTACCACATTTTCATTAACCACTCATCAGTTGAGGGACACTTAGGTTGCTTCCATCTC
>NW_008343588.1:0-1138 GCF_000622305.1 Nannospalax galili | reverse complement strand
AAGAAACACATCTCTCGTGATCCTCAGAAGAGACATGTCTGCCAAGGTCCTAGAATTCATTATTACACTGAGCACAGATAAAGTCCTGCTCAGAGTGGCACAGGGCAGAGTGCACCTGGTGGAGGGGGAGGAGGCACCAGGCAGGGCTTGTCCTCAGTTCCTGCTGCTGAGCAGAGGAGCAGGACTGCAGTTCTGGACTCCACCACCATAGGCTGTGGGAGGGAGCTCACCTGGTCTGAGCATCTGCATCCCTACCCTTTGCTGGTTCTTTTTTAATTAAAATTTTATTATTCTTCTGAATTTTGTTTTAAAATTATATTTATTGTGTGTGTGTGTGTGTGTGTGTGTGTGTGTGTGTGTACCTACATGCAGTACCCCAGGAGTCCAGACGAGGGCATCTCATTCCCAGGAACTGGAGTTACAGATGGCTGTGAGCTGCTGTGGTGTGGGTGTTGGAGATGCAACCCTGGTCCTCTGCAAGAGCAGCCAGTGCGGTTAACCACTGAGCCATCTCTTCATTTCCCCCTCTCACATCCCAGGCCTTTCTAACTAGAGACCCATTACCAAGTCATAAAAGACTGATACTGGGCCTAAAGAGATGTCTCAGCTGTCAAAAACATATACTGCTCTTTCAGAGGACAGGGGTTCAAATTCCAGCAAACACCAGGCCTCACACCTTTAATCCCAACACTTGGGAGGCAGACACAGGCAGATCTCTGTGAGTTCCAGGCCAGCTTGCTCTACATAGGGAGCTCCAGAGCAGCTAGGGCTAAAGGGAGAGTCTGTCTCAAGCAGGCAGGCAAACAAACAAACAAACAAGCAAAACAACAAATCCCATCAACAGCATCAGGAGGTTCATAACTTACTGTAACTCCAGCTCATGCTGGATCTGATGTCTCTGGCCTCCACAGGCATCTGTGCTCATGTGCACACACCTGAGCACAGACATACACATAATTTATAATTTATATATATTTATTGTGGACGTGTGTTGAGACAGGGTCTCCCTTAAGTCCCAGCCTGGATCTACCTCTGTCTCCTGAGTGCTGGATAAAGGCATGCGCCACCACACCTGGCTCAAAATAATTTTTAGAAATCTGGGACATGGGGCTGCAGAGATGACTTAGTGGTCAACAGC
>NW_008343587.1:0-982 GCF_000622305.1 Nannospalax galili | reverse complement strand
ACCAGCCCTCCAAGGAGTATCATCCTGGGGGATCAGTCAAGGTGGGGAATTGTCTCTAGGAGGCCTCATATATCTGTGTGAGCCAAGTCTGTCGGGCTGCATAGGGCGAGTTGAAATCATCTTTTTGTGAAATCATCTTCGTATATTGCTCTGAGGGCCTGATACACAGAGTGATTGAATTTTTTCTGACTGCGGGAATGAAGAACAAGGCATATAAGAAGTAGAAAGAGAAGAATAATTATGCTTGTCAGGAGTAAGTAAGTGACGATCCAAGACGGGTCAAACAGTGCTTTTAGATTAGACTAGATTTTTTGCAAGAACCCTGAATTGATGTCCAGTGTGGGGGCACGGGTATGATTTAGAGCAATAATTTGATTAGTTAGTAATATAGAGTAATTACGAAACTTTTGATTCCAGTGGCCTTGAATATAGTGCGCAAGTGGGAGGCATGTGTCAGTAATATTTTGTACATTATAGGGGGTGAGACAAAGTGACTTAAAGTGAGGGTCACAGGCTAGCAGATCCATGTCTTAATCTGTTGTTGTAACACATTAATTGCCTGGTGAAGATGTTGGTTGATAAGGGATTGAGTGTGAAAAGTAGAGGAGGTTTTGGGCACGGCCTTGTTGAGTGTCTCCACAGTAGTGGAAGATTGGGTGATAGCCACCACAGTGGTAGCAGCCGAACCTAATGCAAGGGTCATGGCTGAGATGAGAGCGGCAGTGACCCTGAAATCCGATTTTAAGTGAGGGGCTTGTGACAAGGCTGTTCGCTTTATAAGGGTGACCATATGGAAGAGGGTTGCATTGGTGACTGGAACCCAAAGGGCCACGGGTTCACGCATAAAGAGAACTATGTGAGCTGGATGGTTCCAGCAGGCCGCCAGTACACAGGTGGTGTTGGTATTGGAGCAGTTGAGTTGTCACCGAGAGTTGGAGGTAACATTGGCTAGCTATAAGGCAAATGGGGGCCATGCGCAAAT
>NW_008343586.1:0-224 GCF_000622305.1 Nannospalax galili | reverse complement strand
GAGGATAGATGACCTGGGGAGGCAGGGGGGATGCAGTTAAGGTCTCAAGGATACAGGGACCGAGTGGGGGAAGCTCCTTCCTCCACCACAGGAGGAGCCGTGCCAGTTCTGCCGGTCCAAACAGTCGGCGGCCCAGATGGAGTTCAGCAGTATCAATACTGGCCATCTTCCTATAGCGATCTCTACAACTGGAGGACCCAAAATCCTCCCTTTTCTGAAGACCC
>NW_008343585.1:0-404 GCF_000622305.1 Nannospalax galili | reverse complement strand
CATCAAAAAATCGGAAAGAACACAAATAAATGACTTGACACTGCAACTCAAGACACTTGAAAATCAACAGCAAACGAAACTCAAACCCAGAAGACAAGAAGAAATAACAAAAATCATGGCAGAAATTAATGAAATTGAAACAAAGAAAACAATACAAAGAATCAACAAATCCAAGAGCTGGTTCTTTGAAAAGATAAACAAGATTGACAGACCGCTAGCCCAGTTAACCAAAAGAAAGAAAGAGCACCTCCAAATCAACAAAATCAGAGATGAAAGGGGAAACATCACAACAGACACCAGAAAGATACAGAACATTATAAGGGAATACTTTAAAAACCTATATGAAGCTGGGTGTGGTGGTGCACACCTTTAATCCCAGCACTCGTGAGGCAGAGGCAGGCGGA
>NW_008343584.1:0-276 GCF_000622305.1 Nannospalax galili | reverse complement strand
CTTCTCTTTAACATAGTGCTTGAAACTCTTGCAAGACCAGTAAGACAAGAGCAGGAAATTCAAGGAGTAATCATTGGAAAAGAAAAGATTAAATTATCCCTTTTTGCAGATGATATGATATTATATCTAAGAGATGCCAAAAATTCCACCAGAAAACTCCTAGAAATTAACACGTTCAGTAAAGTGGAAGGTTACAAAATTAACCTACAAAAGTCTGTTGCCTTACTATATACCAATAACAAGCAATAAGAGAAAGAGCACATGGAAACACTCCCC
>NW_008343583.1:10000-13298 GCF_000622305.1 Nannospalax galili | reverse complement strand
GTATGTGTGTGTATGTGTGTGTGATGTGTGTATGTGTGTGTAAGTGTGTGAATGTATGTGTGTGTATATGTGTGGGTATGTGTGTGTATTTTGGTGTTTGTATGTGTGTGTATGTGTGTATATCTGTGTGTGTATGTGTGTGGATGTGTGTGGATAACTGTGTATGTGTATGTGTATGTGTGTGTATGTGTGTATGTGTGTGTGGGTATCTTTATGTATATGTATGTGTTTATGTGTGTATGTGTGTGTATATGTGTGTGTGTCTGTATGTGTGTGTATGTGTGTCTGTATGTGTGTGTATATGTGTGAGCGTGAATGTTTATATGTGTGTATGTGTGTGTTCCTGTATGTATGTATGTGTGTGTATCTCTGTGTGTACATGTGTGTGTATGTGTGTGTATGTGTGTGTATGTGTGTGTGTATATGTGTGTGTATCTGTATTTGTATGTGTGTGTATGTTAGTGTATGTGTGTGCAAATATGTCTGTGTATCTGTATGTATATGTGTGTGTATGTGTGTGTATATGAGTGTATGTGTTTTTGTGTGTATGTGTGTGTATGTGTGTGTATGTGAGTGTATGTGTGTGTATGTGTATGTGTGTATATGTGTGTATGTGTGTGTATGTATGTGTGTGTATGTGTGTGTATGTGTATGTGTGTATGTGTCTGTATGTGTGTGTGTATGTATGTCTGTGTATGTGTGTATGTGTATGTATGTATGAATCTGTGTTTGAATGAGTGTGTGTGTATGTGTGTGTATGTGTGTGCATATGTGTATGTGTGTGTATGTGTGTGTGATGTGTGTATGTGTGTGTAAGTGTGTGATTGTATGTGTGTGTATATGTTTGGGTATGTGTGTGTATTTCGGTGTGTGTATGTGTGTGGATGACTGTGTATGTGTATGTGTATGTGTGTGTATGTTTGTGTATGTGTGTATGTGAGTGTATGTGTGTGTATGTGTGTATATGTGTGTGAGTATGTGTGTGTATCTGTGTGTGTATGTACGTGCGTGCATGTGTGTGTATGTGTGTGTGTATATGTGTGTATGTGTGTGTGTATGTGTGTCTATGTGTGTGTAGGTGTGTGTATGTGTGTGTGTATGTGTTTGAATATATCTGTAAGTGTATGTGTGTTTGTATGTGTGTGTGTATATGTGTGTGTATGTACGTGTGTGCATATGTGTGTATGTGTGTGTGTATGTGTGTGTATATGTGAATGAGTATGTATATGTGTGTGTATGTGTGTTTATGTGTATGTGTGTGTATGTGTGTGTATATATGTGTGTGTATGTGTGTTTGTGTGTATATGTGTGTATGTGTCTGTATGTGTGTCTATGTGTGAATGTGTGTGTGTATGTGTGTGTATGTCTGTTTATATGTGTGTATGTGTGTGTATGTTTGTGTAGATGTGTGTGTATGTGTCTGTATGTGTCTGTATGTGTATGTGTGTATGTATGTGTGTGCATGTGTAAATGTGTGTGTATGTTTGTGTGTATGTGTTTGTATATGTGAGTGTATGTGTGTGTAAGTGTGTATGTGTGTATATGTCTGTGTATGTGTGTGTATGTGTGTCTGTATTTGTGTGTATGTTTGTGTGTGTATGTGTGTTTATGTGTGTGTATGTATGTATGTTTGTGTGTATGTGTGTGTATATGTGTGTGTATGTGTGTGTATGTGTGTGCATGTGTGTATCTGTGTGTATGTGTCTGTAAGTGTGTATGAGTGTGTGAATGTGTGTGTGTTTGTGTGTGTATGTGTGTGTATGTGTGTGTATTTCTATGTGTGTGTATGTGTGTGTGTATTTGTATGTGCGTTTAGGTGTATGTATGTGTGTGGATGTGTGTATATGTGTGTGTATGTGTGTGAATATGTGTGGGTATGTGTGTGTATATGTGATTGCATGTGTGTATGTCTGTGTGAATATATGTGTGTATATTTGTGTATGTGTGTGTATGAATGTGTATGTGTGTGTATGTGTGTCTATGTGTGAATGTGTGTGTGTATGTGTGTGTATGTCTGTTTATATGTGTGTATGTGTGTGTATGTTTGTGTAGATGTGTGTGTATGTGTGTGTGTATGTGTGTGAATGTGTGTATGTGTCTGTATGTGTGCGTGTATGGGTGTGTATGTTTATGTGTGTGTATGTATGTTTATGTGTGTGTATGTATGTGTATGTGTGTGATATGTATGTGTGTGTATGAGTGTGTGTGTATATGTATCCGTATGTGCGTGTGTATGTATGTGAATATGTGTATGTGTGTGTATGTGTGTGTGTATGCGTGTGTGTATGTCTGTGTGAATATATGTGTGTATATTTGTGTATGTGTGTGTATGAGTGTGTATGTGTGTGTATGTGCCTAAGTGTATGTGTGTATGGATGTGTGTGTGTATGTACATGTGTGCAAATGTGTGTATGTGTGTGTATGTGTGTCTATGTGTGAATGTGTGTATGTATGTGTGTGTATGTCTGTTTATATGTGTGTATGTGTGTGTATGTTTCTGTAGATGTGTGTGTGCATGTGTGTGTATATGTATGTATCTAGGTGTGTGTGTGTATATGTGTGTGTATGTGTTTGTATGTGTGTGTGTATGTGAGTGTATCTGTATGTTTGTGTGTGTGTGCATCTTTCATATATGTGTGTGTATGTGTGTATGTATGAGTGTATGTGTCTTTGTGTGTATGTGTATGTGTGTATGTGTGTGTATGTGTGTGTATGTATGTGTGTGTATGTGTATGCATGTGTGTGTATGTGTATGTATGTATGTGTGTATGAGTGTGTGTATATGTATGTGTGTATGTTTGTGTGGATATCTGTGTGTATGTGTGTGTGTGTATATGTTTGTGTATGTGTATGTGTGTATGTGTGTATGTATATGTGTGTGTATATGTGTGTAGGTGTGTGTGAATGTGTATGTATGTATGTGTGTGTATGAGTGTGTGTATATGTCTGTGTGTGTATGTGTGTGTATGTGTCAATGCTGTGAGTATGTGTGTCTGTATGTGTGTGTATATGTGTGTGTATGTGTGTATGTGTGTATGTGTGTATGTTTGTGTATGCGTGTGTATGTAGGTGTGTATGTGTGTGTATGTGTATGTGTATGTATATATGTGTGTGTGTATGTTTAAGTGTGTATATGTGTGTGTATGCATGTGTGTATGTGTGTTATGTTTTTATGTGTATGTGTGTGTCAATGTGTGTGTGTATGTGTGTGAATGTATGTATGTGTGTGTGTATGTGTGTGTATGTGTGTGTATGAGTGTGTGTATGTGTGTGTATGTTTGTGTGTGTATGTGTGTAA
>NW_008343583.1:0-2500 GCF_000622305.1 Nannospalax galili | reverse complement strand
GTGTGTATGTGTGTGTATGTGTGTGTATGTGTGTTTGTATGTGTATTTATGTATGTATGTGTGTATGAGTGTGTGTGTATATGTTTATGTATGTGCATCTGTGTGTGTGTATGTGTGTGTGTATCTGTGTGTATGTGTGTATCTCTGTGTCTGTGTATGTGTTTGTATATGTGTGTGTGTATGTGTATATGTGTATGTGTGTGTATATGTGTGTATGTGTGTGTATGTGTGTTTGTATGTGTGTGTGTATGTGAGTGTATGTGTATGTATGTGTGTGTGTGTATCTTTATGTATATGTGTGTGTATGTGTGTGTATATGAGTGTATGTGTGTTTGTGTGTATGTGTGTGTATGTGTATGTGTGTATGTGTGTGTATGTGTATGTGTGTATGTGTGTGTATGTGTATGTGTGTATGTGTGTGTATGTGTATGTGTGTATGTGTGTGTATGTGTATGTGTGTATGTGTGTGTATGTGTATGTGTGTATGTGTGTTTATATGTGTGTGTATGTGTGTGTATATGAGTGTATGTGTGTTTGTGTGTATGTGTGTGTATGTGTATGTGTGTATGTGTGTTTATATGTGTGTGTATGTGTGCGTGTATGTGTGTGTATGTGTGTATGTGTGTTTATATGTCTGTGTATATGTGTGTATGTGTGCGTGTATGTGTGTGTATGTGTGTATGTGTGTATGTGTGTGTGTATGTTTGTGTATCTGTCTGTAAGTGTATGTGTGTATGTATGTGTGTGTATGTGTGAATGTGTGTGTATGTGTGTCTGTTTGTGTGTGTATGTGTGTGTATGTGTGTTTGTATGTGTATGTATGTATGTATGTGTGTATGAGTGTGTGTGTATATGTGTATGTGTGCGTATCTGTGTGTGTGTATGTGTGTGTATCTGTGTGTGTATGTGTGTATCTCTGTGTCTTTGTATGTGTTTGTATATGTCTGTGTGTATGTGTGTGTACATGTGTGTGTATGTGTGTGTATGTGTGTATGTGTGTGGGTCACTGTAACAGTGTGTGTGGTAGTCTTGCTTTACGATGTGACTCTCATGAGTCTAAAATTACCTCAGAGTACTGACTTTGTGAATTGAACGTGTGTTTTGCCTATGCTCATCTTAAAGTGACATAACTGGATTTCTCTTTGCTCCTGTTGTAGGTGCTGGAGATCAGAATCTGTTCACCTCTATTTATCCAACACTTTCCCAGCAGCTTCCAAGAGAACCAATGGAATGGAGAAGGTATGGGGTCTTTGGGTTCTGGCTGCACCCCTTCCTGGATTAGCTGGTGCTGATCCGAGCAAGAGAAGCAGTCAGTGCAAGGAAAATGCCTCTGTGAGGGGTCCAAAGAACGGAGTGGCTTCATGTAGGGCCTTATACTTTCAGAGGTGTATGTGTGTGTGTATATCTGTGTGTATGTGTGTGTATGTGTGTATGTGTGTGTATGTGTATGTGTGTATGTGTCTGTATGTGTGTGTATGTTTATGTGTGTGTATGTGTGTGTATGTGTGTGCATGTATGTGTATGTGTGTGTATGTGTGTGTATGTGTGTGTATGTGTGTCTGTATGTGTGTATATAGGTGTGTGTATGTGTGTATATGTGTGTGTATGTGTGTGTATTTGTGTGTATATGGGTGTATGCGTGTGTATGTGTATGTATCTATGTGTGTGTATGTGTGTATGTGTGTTTGTATGTGTGTATATGTGTATATGTGTGTGTATGTGTGTGTATATGTGTGTGTATTTGTGTGTATATGGGTGTATGCGTGTGTATGTGTATGTGTCTATGTGTGTGTATGTGTGTGTGTATGTGTGTGTATGTGTGTTTGTATGTGTGTGGGTATGTGAGTGTATGTGTCTGTATGTGTGTGTGCCTGTGTGTATCTCTGTGTATATGTGTGTTTATGTGTGTTTATATGTGTGTGTATTTGTGTGAATGTGTGTATGAGTGTGTTTGTATATGTGTGTTTATGTGTGTGTATATGTGTGTATATGTGTGTTTATGTGTGTATGTGTGTGTATGACTGTGTATGTGTATGTGTGTATGTGTATGTGTCTGTGTATGTGTGTGTGTATGTGTGTGTATATGTGTGTGTATGTGTGTGTATGTGTATTTGTATGTGTGTGTATATGAGTGTATGTGTGTGTATGTATGTCTGTGTATCTGTATGTATATGTGTGTGTATGTGTGTGTATATGAGTGTATGTGTTTTTGTGTGTATGTGTGTGTATGTGAGTGTATGTGTGTGTATGTGTATGTGTGTATATGTGTGTATGTGTGTGTAATGTATGTGTGTGTATGTGTGTGTACGTGTATGTGTGTATGTGTGTGTATGTATGTATGTGTATGTATGAATCTGTGTATGAGTGTGTGTATGTGTGTGTATATGTGTGTATGTGTGTGTATGTGTGTGTATGTGTGTGTGATGTGTGTATGTCTGTGTAAGTGTGTGATCTTGCTATGTAAACCAGGCTTGCTTCAGACTCACAGAGATCCACCTGC
>NW_008343582.1:0-747 GCF_000622305.1 Nannospalax galili | reverse complement strand
TGGGGTCTATAAGCACAATGTAGTTTCCAGTTGGCCCCCAGTGCAGTGGCTTATCCCTGGCTTACCTGAGAGACAAAGGCTGGCCCATTATCTGATTGGATTGTAGTTGGGAAACCATCCCTGGGCAGGATCTCTTCGATTAGCTTCTTGGCTACCACGTGAGTAGTCTCATGCTTGGTTGGGTAGGCCTCAGTCCATTCAGAGAAGGTGTCTATGAATACTAGGAAATATTTATATCCAAATTTTCCCTGTTTGATCTCAGTGAAATCAGTCTCTCCCAATATGTACCCAGTCGTGTCCCTCTGCTCCGGGATCCTGGGTTAGCATGGGACGGAGCTGAGTTGGTTAATTGGCAGGCATGACAATGCCTAACAATTTTTTCAATGGCTTGATTTCCTTCCTGAATTTTAACTTTGGCCTTCTTAGTCAGTCTTGCATCCTTTGGGTGCCTATGTTTGATGTATTTTCTTGAGCAGTCTTATGCTTAAATTCTGAGGTAGATAACTTTCCCTTCCATTGTCCTCCACCAGCCCTCTAGGCATTGAGTCATAGAGAGACTGTGTATCCAGGCTAAGTCCTCAGGGCTAGTGGGGAGTTTTAGGCAGTTCCCTTGCTCCAGGATCAACAAGAATGGGCAGGATCATGGAGGTCAGGGTTATTTCTTTAGCTGTCCTGTCAGCCAGATTATTTCCCCTCTGTGTGGGGTTGTTTCCTTTTTGGTGACCCGGGCAGTGGATTATGGCTAGT
>NW_008343581.1:0-250 GCF_000622305.1 Nannospalax galili | reverse complement strand
TGTATAACAACAATTGCATCCCAGGAGCTGTCAGCAGAGAAAGATCTTCTTTCCCTTTACTGACAGAGACCAAACCTGCACTGGATGCTGGAGACGTTGCCGTGACAACATGCTGTACCGACTCCGCCCTTGGCTGAAGACAAGCTGAACTGAGCAGTGACATTCGTAACTGGTAGCCAGGAGTTTCTCCAACAGCGGGTGAACTTTCTTGCCAGAAGTTATGCTTCACAATAAAAGAATATTGGACTTG
>NW_008343580.1:0-874 GCF_000622305.1 Nannospalax galili | reverse complement strand
GTTTGGACCTGTGGGTCCTGTGCTGTGATGGTGATGATGAGGAAGTTACCTTCCAGGCCTAACAGGTACATCCCTAAGAAAAGCAAAGCTTGTAGAATTTGAAGCTCCCGAGTGTCAGAAAAACACAGGAGGAGGAAGCCACTCACTGAGGTTCTGTTTATCATCATCATTTTAAGATTAGAAATTGTGGGAATAGCCTGGAAAAGATGAAATGTAGTAGAAAAATGTTGTGAGAATTTATACCTTTATTCATCCATGATTATTTGAACAATAAAAATATAAATGTCTGTTATCCAGAAATTCTGACCTTAATGATGAAATCCAAAGGCTCAAACATATATTTCTTACACACACAGACTTTCCACTTAGTTATATGAAAGGGATAGTTAAAGATAAATATCAAAGTGGCAACAGTATTGTTATTGTCATGTCCAACAGCACACAACAACAAACAAACAAAACTCTTTTATATTGCTCTCCACAAGTCACTGTTCTCC
The DNA here is from genome assembly GCF_000622305.1 of Nannospalax galili. Taxonomy (NCBI): domain Eukaryota; kingdom Metazoa; phylum Chordata; class Mammalia; order Rodentia; family Spalacidae; genus Nannospalax; species Nannospalax galili. The sequence continues at coordinate 377 of NW_008343580.1, read as the reverse complement.
ACAGAAATGCCCATTTTTTTCTGGTTTAAAGTCAGTAGTTGAAATGCACTGATATCGTTTCATTAAAATTAAGCTGAACTTTGTCTGGAACACGTTTCTCTCATGCAGTGCGCTTTAGTAGTGCACAGATGACCTGTAAAGAGAATTTGACTTTTAATTCCAAGGCATTTTTACCTGTGCTAGGTGATACTGACTCCCTCACAGTAACCATTATTATGAAGCCTCAGGACAGAAAGTGTCCTGTTTTTTATCTTGCACACACAACTATATGTAGTTTATTGGTGCTAGAAATCAGGAGCAAAATGCTGTTGTTGACAACAACTTACCTGTGAGTCTCACACTATGTGTCTTATTTGCTGTGCACAGTATCATTGCTG
>NW_008343579.1:0-827 GCF_000622305.1 Nannospalax galili | reverse complement strand
ATCTGAGGCCTGTAGCTGAGATTTCCCTTTTGCTGTAACTACCTATTTAATATTTCCACCAATGTATGTTGAAAAGTGTCTTGATTTATGAATTTTATTTATTCTGTTACTATAAAAACTTCGTGAAACTGTTACCATGTTGGAACATGAAAATTGGGGTAACCTAAATCTATGTTCCCAGGTCATGGTCACTCATATTTGGATCCAGAATAAATTATCTTTACCCCCTTTGGAGGTGAGTTATGCTTTTGCATTGCTTTTGCACTGACAATAATTATTAGATATTTAAGAAACAATGTTCAAGTTTTGTCTTTTAAATTCAGCTACTTGAGGGGGACAATATAATTTTTTAAGAATCCAAATGTATAGCTAAAGGCTACATAAGAAGCAACAATACCAGATAGGCGATACCTTCTTTTGAGTTTTGGGCCTGGGTGGCCCTAGGGACTCCCAGATAGTAACCCAGCATAGAACTGGGAAAATGAACAGCAGACCCCAATCTTATCTAAAGGAATACTGACAACTGATTGCTGCTAGATGAGGAACAGCTGACCTTCCTAAAACAAAGACCTCTAGATAGGGTGACTAGATTCACCAGATGGACAAGTAGTGGGGAACAGCTGAGGGGTGCCGACAACACAGCTGACAGTAGCAAGGATAACAGAGTATAAGGGCTCCAGTGGGGGGAGGGAGGCTATGGAAGGGTGCCATCTGGGAAGTGGGTGTATAGTTGAATAAGATGGTTTGGGGTGTTCTGTGTGATATACACACAGGGGAAAAAAAATCAACAAATTTAAAAATGTATTATATTTGAGGAGGAAGCATAA
>NW_008343578.1:0-239 GCF_000622305.1 Nannospalax galili | reverse complement strand
ACCTCCACCTTCACCTGACCTCCACCTTCACCTCACCTCCACCTCCACCTCACCTCCACATCCAGCTCCACCTCCACCTCTACCTCCACCTCCACCTCACCTCACCTCCACCACACCTCCCCCTCCCCCTCCACCTCCACCTCACCTTCACCTCCACCTCCACCTCCACCTCACCTCCACCTCCATCACCACCTCCATCTCCACCTCACCTCCACCTCACCTCCACCTCACCTCCACCT
>NW_008343577.1:0-235 GCF_000622305.1 Nannospalax galili | reverse complement strand
TATCTCCCTTATTAAGGCCTGTTACCTACTATTCTTCTCCTTAAGGTTATTACTTTTCCTTTACCTCACAGTTTCCTTACCCTTGTCCTGGTTCCTGCAATTATGTCTCTTTGCATACTTATTTATCAGAGTCTGATCCTAGGATCCACATGTGAGGGAGAACATATGTCGATTTTTTTTTTCAGAGATTGTGTTACTTCACGTAGTATAACAGTTTCTAGTTCCATCCATTTAC
>NW_008343576.1:396815-397210 GCF_000622305.1 Nannospalax galili | reverse complement strand
CTTCCTTCCCTTCTTTCTTCCTTTCTTTGTAATGTTATTGTTTGAGTGAAATATCATGATAATTGACTCAAGATACTCCAAAATCCTGAGTTAAAAAAATTACTCCAGGTGTGGTGGAACATGCCTTTATTCCCAGCACTCAGGAGGTGGAGGCAGATGGATCTCTGTGAGATTGAGGCCAGCCTGGGCTATATAGTGAGTTCCAGTCCAGCTGAGGTTACAGAAAGGCCCTGTCTTGAACAAACAAAGCCAATCACAACAAAAACTCCAATTACATCTTTAACAAAATTAACTTTGTTGTAGTTTACTGGTGCTGAGTGATAAGTACAGGGGCTTGCATTATTTTATTCTCTTTCTGTTTGTATATGTTTGAGTTTCATATAATAGAGAATTAA
>NW_008343576.1:394825-395361 GCF_000622305.1 Nannospalax galili | reverse complement strand
CTAGGCATTGTTTCTCTCTTGTATCGTCTCCCCCCTCTATCATGGTTTTCCCACTTAAGGTGCCTGCACTTCCCCCCCTTTCTTCCTTACTAATACCCTTGCTCCCATAATCCTACCTCTGTTGAACTGCTTCTTTCTCCTTATCCCCTAGGTTCCTCATATATCCTTCCTTCCCCCCTCCCCTAATCTAACCCAATTTTTATCCATATCTCCCTTCTTAAGGTCTGTTGCCTACTATTCTTCTCCTTCAGGTTACTTCTTTTCCTTTACCTCACTGTTTCCTTACCCTTGTCCTGTACCTGCAGTTATGTCTGTCTGCATACTTATTTATCAGAGACTGATCCTAGGATCCACATATGAGGGAGAACATATGTCGACTTTTTTTCTGAGATTGTGTTACTTCGCTTAGTATAACAGATTCTAGTTCCATCCATTTACCTGCAAATTTCATGATTTCATCTTTCTTTACTGCTGAGTAAAACTCCATCGTATATATGAACCACATTTTCATTATCCACTCATCAATTGAGGGACAC
>NW_008343576.1:385384-389945 GCF_000622305.1 Nannospalax galili | reverse complement strand
TCTCTGTGAGTTCAAGGCCAGTCTGGTCTACATAGTGAGTTCCAGGCCAGCTGGGGTTACAGCTGAGGCCCTGTCTCAAAAAGACCAAAAAATATATATATATATATATTTATTTCTTATTATTTTTTTATGTGCATATATGTGTATTGCCTGCATGTAGATAAGTGCACCTGTGTTGTGCAATGCCCTCGGAGGACAGAAGAGACTGTTGGATCCCCAGGAACTGGAGTTACAGACAGTTGTTAGCTGCCATGTGGGTGCTGGGATTCAAACCCAGGTCTTATGCAAGAATAATCAGTGTTCTTAACCACTGAGCCATCTCTCCAGTCCCTATTATTTTTATTTTATGTATATGAATATATTGCCTGCATGTAAATGCACCCATGTCATGCAGTGCCGCAGAGGTCAGAAGGTGGTGTCAGATCCCCTATAACTGGAGTTACACACAATTGTTAGTCACCATGTGGGTGCTGGAAATCAAACCCAGGTCCTCTGCAAGAGCAGCCAGTGCTCTTAACTGCTGAGACATCTCTCCAGGCCTGAAATTATATGTTATTGTCTCAATGAAAACTTTAAAGTAATACCTAACTGAAATTCCAGTGAACACATACAACATCTAGAGTTTGCACATATCCGATGGTGAAATGCTAAATGCTTTCTTCCTAAGCCAAGAACAATTGTACACTCCTGTCTCTTTTCAGTATTGCACTGAAGACTTGAGTTGATACAATAAAGACAAAGATGGGGGTTGCTGTTTGTAATTGTCATGTGTCTTAGTTGCTTGTCTCATTGCTGTAACAAAATATCCTGATAAAAACAACTTAAGGGAAAATAGGTTTATTTTGGCCCACATTTCACAGTAGAAGGGAAGGCTTAGTAGCAGGAACATGAGGCAGTTGGTCACATTGCATTTGCAGTCAGGAAGCATAGAGGGATGGCTGAATGTTGCTACTCAGTTCTCTTTGTCTGATTATACAGTCCAGGATTCCAACCAGGGAATGATGCCACCCACAGTGGGCAGGTCTTTCTACCTCAAGTAACATAAGCAATATAGTAATCTCCCACAGGCATGTCCAGAGACCTGTCTCTCAAGTGATTTTAGATTCTGTCAAACTGACAATTAACACTAATCACCACAGTGTATTTTTCATTTTGAATGTCTTCATAAAGATACAAACTACTAGAAGTAGCCATTAAATGCAATGAGGTCCCAGACTACAAAAAGCATCAAATAATTGTGAAATTCAGTTTATAAATTGTCATTTATCACCAAAATAAGATACTTAGGAATAAACTAAAATATAAGGACATCTATATCATAAGCTACAAAATATTGCTTAGAGAAAATTTAAATGCTCTAAGAGATAAATAGGACCACTGATTGGAAGACTCACTATATTACGAGGATATCCATTTTCTCCATAACATATTCATTAATTACAGTCTCAATCAATGTCCCAACACACTATTTTCTAAAAATCTAAAAGTTCATTCTAAAATTCATATGGAAAAGCAAACAATTTTGAAGAGTCACAATTTTTTAAAGAACTGAGAATTTCCAGACTTACTACAAAAGTACAGTAATGAAGGATTCGTGACATCTGCAAAGGGGAGTTATATATAGTAATGGAACACAAAGTTTCAGAAATATATCAATACATTTATGATCAGCTGAAATTTATTGAGAAATTTCATACAGGGACATAAGCATATAAGGTGTTTAGATCAAATCCATGCCCACTCCTTCCCCTCCAATTCCTCCCATATCTCCCCATCACTTTTTTCTGATAACTTCAGGTACTCTTTCTTCTTTTTTTTTAATGGGGCTTTTTGCTACTATAGCATTCCCCCTCTGAAGAGATAACCCTAAAATATTTTAAGGATTAGATAAGAGCTCCCAAATACTTTCAACATTTTTGGCCTTTGGAATGAAGTTTGTTGCTAAGAGGCCCAAGGACATTTTGACTTTTAGCCAAGAAGCTGGCTACTTTTCTTTGGGGTCTTTTTACACTAACTGCCTAGCCAATTCCTACCTCTTATTCTTATCACACCATCCTCTGAAGAGGTTACCCATCTTGTGGATAGGGAATCGGGATGCAGACTGCTCTGGCTTCTTCCAAGTTAGCTGAAATTTTTTTTTTCAGGGCAAACCTTTTTGTTTATTTAATTCTCTCATATTTCTAGTAGAATCTTTTAAATATATGGACAAATGTAATGACATTTTAAGTTACATTATCTGAGAACAATGTAATAATTTTTAAAACTATTTATTTAATAGGCACATAATTAGAAGAAGCATTTCATTACAACAGCATTGGCATATTCAACACCAATTTCCAGAGCTAAAATGCATCTCTTTCAAAATTGGCTGTAAATTTTCAGGTTTACCATTGAATTAATACAGTTATACCATATTGTACTCAGTATTAACAGTATAAAACATAAAACTGATGTTTTAACCTTTAAAAAAGATCTCCATTTTGTTATTAAAATATACTGTTTCATACAGAAAAATGCATTTTTAATGCAACTAACACTTAGAAGTTTACACATGCATGTCTAATCGCTATCTGATTATTACTAGTCACTTTCTGAGATCCTTGGCATCTGAGCATTGATATAAAGTCATCATAGGGGCTACAGGGAAACCCTGTCTCAAAAAAGACCAAAAAATACAAAAATAAAATAAATAAATATTGTAACATTACATCTTTTGTGTGTATGTGTGTATATTTCATACAGAACATCCCAAACAATCTTATTCATCTATATACCCACATCCCAAGTAACCTTCTCCCATGCCCCCTTTCCCCACTGGAGCCCATATACTCCATCATCTCTGTTACTGTCCACTGTGTTGTCAGTTCCCCAAGCTGTTCCTCAGTGCTTATCCATCTGCTGAGTCTAGTCTGCCTATCTATAGTTGCCTGTTTTGGGAAGATCAGCTCTTTCTTGTCTAGCACAAGCTGTTGTCAATATTTCTTTAGATAAGATTGAGGTCTGCTGTTCAATTTCCCAGTTCTATTCTGGGTTACTCTCTAGGAGTTTCTTGGGCCACCCTGGCCAACAACTCAAAGGAAGGTACTTCCTGTCTGGCGTTGTTTCTTGTTATATAGCCTTTAGCTATATGCATGGACTCTTAAAGATTTATATTGATCCCTTTAATATTTGGTTATACTTTCCTTTTGGGTGTTTAAGACCTGCAATTGGTCCAGTAAACCAATTTATTTTTACTCTTAAGGTCATTTGAGGATATGTTCCTTAGGGATCACATGGGCTTAGGGGGAGTCACTGGCTCCTTTCCTCTACCAGTTCCATATATGTGAAGATAAGTCAAAGGTCCTGCTTGACTGTGGATGGCTTCACTTGGAAGCATGGAAGAAATGCTTCCTCTTTGTTGACCCTCCTCTTTGTAGACTGAACACTGGTTCAAGTCCATCTGGTGGGGTCTACATGGTCTCCTTGATCAAGAGTACAGGTGACTCACCACAGTTATAGGACATTTTGAGAGATGCTCCATAGTCCCCTGGAACTTAGTTGACCTTGGAGGGCAAGGAGAAAAAACTGTCCTTTAAGTCCCTCTGATCAAATTAGCATAGACTTCAAAATATGGCTGTTAAATATTCAAGAAAGTTATTTCCACCAGTCTGGTACTTTCAGTATCATGTGCTATGTAGATAAGCCTTGGGCAAAGACCAAGGGTTCTCAGGTAAACTTTGACTAGACATACATTATGTTCCTTGAGCTAGTTGTATGTGTAATTTGTCAGAAGGTTGTTGGACTAATATGTTAGTCCTCTGTCTTTTTTTTTATTTGTTATTTTTATTTTATGTTTATGAGTGGATTGCCGGCATGTATGTGAGTGTACCCGTGTCGTGCAATGCCGCAAAGGTCAGAAGAAGGCTTTGGATTCTCCTGGAACTGGAGTTAAGGACAGTTTGTAGCCACCATATGGGTGCTGGGAGTCGAACCCGGGTCCTCTACAAGAGCAGTCAGTGCTCTTAACTGCTGTCCCATCTCTCCAGCCCCCTCGTATTTTTTTTAAATAGCTATGCATTATTTATCTCATATTGTATAACCCTTCCATAATGATTTCCCCATTTAAAGTACCCCCATTTTTCCATTTCTCCCTTAATAATACCTTTCTCCTATGGTCCCACCTCTCTTGAGCTCCTTCTTTCCCTTATCCCCAAGTTTCCTGATATAACCCTCCCTCCCTCCACTTAAAATAACCTCATTATTTTCCATATCTCCCTTATTAACCCCTGTTTCCTACTGTTCTTCTCTTTCAGATTCTTTCTTTTCCTTTACCTCCCTGGTTCCTTTTCATTATCCTGTTTCCTTCAGTTATTTCTGGATACATACTTATAAGGATTTGGTTCTAGGATCCACATATGAGGGAGAACATATGTCATTTGCTTTTCTGAGTCTGTTACTTCACTTAGTATAACAGTTTTAAGATCCATCCATTTACCTGCAAATTTCATTATTTCTTCTTTCTTTACTGCTGAATAGAACTCCATTGTATAAATATACCACATTTTCATTATCCACTCATCAA
>NW_008343576.1:382082-385266 GCF_000622305.1 Nannospalax galili | reverse complement strand
TTCTCCATTCTCCACACTCCTTTCCATAGGGGTTGAACAAGTTTGCAATCCCACCAGCAGTGCATGAGCGTTTCCCCTTTCCCGACATCCTTTCCAACATTTGGTATCATTTGAAGAACCGTATAATTTTTTTTTTTGTCTTTTTGAAGCAGGGTCTCCCTGTAGCCCCAGCTGTCCTGGAATTCACTATGTAGACCAGGCTGGCATTGAACTCACAGAGATCCACCTGCCTCTGCCTCCTGAGTCCTGAGATTAAAGGCGTGCACCACCACGCCTGGCGAACCGTATAATTTTTTGAGACAGCATCTCCCTGTATAGCCCTGGCTTCCCTAGAACTAGGTATGTTATGTGCAGTGTTCTAGACTTGACCTCAGAGATATCTACCTGTCTTTTCCATCCAAAGGTTCAGATTGAAGTTGGCACCATGCCCGATTCATTGGAATGTTTATAGTTTATAATTGTTTCTCAGGATGGAATGTAACAGGTTTCATTTCGGCATTTCACAGATATATCTTCATGATTTGTTTGTATCAGCCTCTCACACTGTCCGTCATCGAGTCTGTTTTGATAGCTTCTTTCTCCCCTCAAATTGTCCTTTCTTCTGCTTTTGTTTAAAATCATTCCATTTCTGTCTTGTAACCAACTCTTCCTTTCCTTAAACATCTCCTTCCTTGCATCATTCACTGTATACTGAATCAAAGACGTGTTTAATGTTTTTCCTTTTGTTACTACATATATACCAAAACGAGCACCCTAATTTTCCTTATGTTCAAGTGCCTCTGAATGTTTTCTGGGCTCTGGATATTACATAAATTTGAAATTTGTACTATTTGGTCTCTTTTATTAATACTACAAATCATTTTCACTCTTTAGTTTTCTGGTAAGCTATAAATAATATAACTTTCTTCGTATTAATGGTATCATCCCCAACTATAGATATCATCGCTTATTTTATCATGTGTTGCTCCTTGCATGCATTTATTTCCACTTTGACACCACCTATGAGCTAGAGACCAAGTAAAACCTACTCATTGAGGGTGTGCACAACCATAGATGTTGCGGCCACAAAACACACACAGAGCTGAACCCATCCCTGAGAATCTGCTCTGTGTCAAGAACCTTGTTGGAGACTGAGAAGAGGAAGAAAGGGAATGTAAGATTCCCATGTTCAGTTTGAGCTACATGCAGCTTCAGATGGGAGGAGCCATCTACACATGCAACACTATGTCCTAATTTCCCTGATCGATTTACAATTTTCATTACTTTCATTGTCAAAAGCAGTTTCCTCGAAGTAATAATACCTTCCAGAGTTTAGAAAAATGAGAAAAAGAATGAGGTTCAAGTACAGGGTTTTATTCTTTCAGGGATCATTATTATTGATTCTGTTAATTACATGGTAAATTAAGAAAGGTAGAGTGTTGGAGATTAGGATGACCTGCCTTTGAACAAGTAGAACCTGAGACCTGGAGATCAAACCATAATCTCTGATTATGGGTGAGACCTTGAACACAGAAGTCTCAAGACCCTGACATGTGGAACAGCCACATGATTAGTAGAGGAAATTGGCCAGATCAAAAAGGCTGACTGTGTTCCTCATTCTAAGAATGACATCTGAACTTCCTTGTCCTGAGAAAGTAAACAGCTTGATCAATACATCACCAGACGATAACCCTCAGTAAGGTATAAACACTCTGCTTTGTAATTGCCTTAGCCTGCACCAGTTAAAAGTTACTGTTTCTGTTTTTTGTCTAATTTCATTCTGATGCTTTGTAAGCAACTTTGAAGTCATACATAACTGCTAGCTCCTTTTCAGTATAAATACTTGTTAAACTTTTAATAAACTGGGCTTATTGTGAGAGACAAAGGTCCCCAGTCTTATCGCTGTGCCTCCAATCTCAGGTCACACCAAGAAGGTCCCTACAACTGGTAATTGAACAGGGATTCTCTTTTTCTGACTATAGACTTCTATCCTTTTTTCTCCTTTTCTTGGACCCCAAAACAGGCCACTGGACAGCTCTTGCCTAGCCACCATTGATCATCTGCACCTTGGCTGACCTTGTCCAAGCCCAAATGACAGGTAGACCTGCCTGTCTGACGCACTCCATTGCCTTCACTCTTCCTCTCCCAATCTCGGGGCTCTATCCTATGGGACCACAGACCCCTCTCAGCCTATTAACTAACCAACACCCCCCCATCAAGATCAGAGACCCTTGAGGTCTTAGAGGCCTGAGCCTACATAGGAGGGGGAAGGCCTCTTGTCTTGAGGTCATATTGATGTTCTGTGTAAACCCAGACTGAGTTCCTGGGAAAGGCTGAGGAAGACCCTCTTACTTTCTGTCCCCTCTTCTCTCCCTCCCTCCTCCACAGACTACCTTCTTTCCCTGAGGCTGCTGCTATCCTTTTGTGATCTGTAGAATCCCTGCCAAGGCTTAGCCAGTAAGTCAGGGTAATCGTGGATAATTCACCTTCACCAGATCAATCTCATTTTCAAGCAATTGTGAAATGCATGCTAAAGTCTAGAGGAATTAAATACACAGAAGCTCAAGTTAAGGCCTTTTTAGATACTACTTTAGATTGTAATCCCTGGTTCCCACTAGAGGGCAGCATTGACTTAGAAACATGGAAAGGGCAGGCGATAAAGTGCGGGGCTGCCTTAAGCAGGGAAAAATGTTTCTATCTGCTATTTTCCTCTCTGATCCGCTCTCTGTCTGTGTAATCAGTTAGAAGAGGGACCCCAGCGCCCACTGGTCGGTTTCCCTCCTCTGAGCTTATTAAAGAGGAGTTGCTTCCCGCCTCAGATTCCCCTCCTCCAGCATCTCCACCTATAGAATCTCCTAGCACTCCCTCTCTTCTTCTGCCACCTTTGGCACCTCCTGTGGTTTATATCTCTTATAGTCTTCCTTCTGCAACTAACCCTGATTCCCTTTTGCCTATGTTTCAAAATCTACTCACCGGAGCTGCTGCTCCCAGAAAGAACTCTAATTTGCTGCCCCCCCATTTCTTCCTGTGACCATCCCAGCTGGCACCACTGCAGCCAATAAACCTTTGCTTAGAACACACGCTCCCTTTTACTTAAGAGCGTACATGAAGCTGTTATGGAAAACAAGATGCACGGTCCTTCTACTATGGCTTTTTTTTTTTTTTTTTTTTTTTTTTTTTTAAAAGGAAGGGTTTTTTTGAGTTT
>NW_008343576.1:377496-381512 GCF_000622305.1 Nannospalax galili | reverse complement strand
CAACTCTCGGGAAGTATCCTGTCAACAAGAAAAGCTAAGCCTGGGTCATGCTTTCCTTTCTCCAGCAGACATGATTGAGTGCCTGAACTGTCCAGATGACAAGTACACTGCAGAGAGAGATCACTGCTTCCAGAGAGCTGTGACCTATCTGGCTTATGAAGACCCCTTGGGGATGGCTCTGGCCTGCACAGCCTTATTCTTAACTGCACTCACAGTTGTTATACTTGGAGTTTTTGTGAAACACCTAGACACTACCATTGTGAAGGCCAATAATCAGACTCTCAGCTACATCCTGCTCCTCTCCCTCACCTTCTGTTTTCTCTGCTCCTTTATCTTCATTGGCCATCCCAGGACAATCATCTGCATCCTGCAGCAGACCAAGCTTGGACTTTCATTCATGGTGCCTGTTTCCACTGTCTTGGCCAAAACTATTACTGTGGTTCTGGCCTTCCAGGTCACTGTTCCAGGAAGAAGGATGAGGGGCTTGCTGGTGTCAGGGGCAACTAAGTACATCATTCCCATCTGCACCCTGTTCCAGATTATTCTCTGTGGAATCTTGATGGGAACTTCTCCCTTTATTGTCACTGATCCACAATCTGAGGGTGAACATACCACCATTCTGTGTAACAAAAGATTAATCACTGTCTTCTACTTTGTCCTGGGCCTGGGATGCCTGGGCTCCCGGGCCTTGGGAATTTTCACTGTGGCTTCCATGGCCAGAAACCTGCCTGACACATTCAACGAAGCCAAGTTCCTGACATTCAGCATGCTGGTGTTCTGCAGTATCTGGGCCACCTTCCTCCCTGTCTACCACAGCACCAAGGCACCAAGGGGAAGGGCCTGTTGGCTGTGAAGTCTTCTCCATCTTGGCCTCCCGTGCAGTCCTCCTTGTTTGCATCTTTGCACACAAATGTTTCATTATTTTATTAAGATCAGAGAGAAATTCTCTTCAAAATTTCAGGATGAAGACACATAGAACCAGTCTGATTTCTTAAGTTTTAACTGACGCCTATACAAAAGTGGAAGGCCTGACGACAACAGTGTGCCATTCTGACACCAAATACTGTACTGTAATGTGAGGTTGCCATTGACAAATAATTCTTATTTTTCTATGTAATTACCCTTGGACTACTAAAATCTCAGGCATCATATTTCAAACTTTAACACTGGATTTCATTTTGGGGGTCCTGCCCTTAAGTCTAAAAGTTCATTTGTCAGCCAGACTATCCTTGCCCTGGTGAGCACCTTTATGTCTTTGTGCACTCTCTCCTCCATCGTACTCATCTATTTGTCTATTTGGAAGAAATCTAGTCTGTGGCTGGTGAACATCTGCACTCATCATGAGTGTTTCCCAGTGGTCTTCCCCTACAACCTCATGAGCTGTGACTCCAGACCGTCCAGGCTCTGCTCTGATTGGATAAAGAATTCAAAACCCTCAAAAGTTATAAGAAATTTAAAATTGAATGCATATCCACAGTGCCAGTTTGACTTATCACAGACTCATAAGAGCTTCACAGACCATCGGTAATTGATGGACATGTCATCAATTTTGGAGCGTTCAATCCCATAACTTCTGAATAATCTATTTCATTAGAATTGTATGAAAAGTAATGATAAAATTGGAGACAGTTTGAGACAGACATTCAAAAAACTGAAGAAAGCTAACTCGTGTGTTTTAGAGTAGCAAATTGTATTCTCCTCACCTGGAGTGTAAACCCAGTTTCCGGGAGTAAAAGTCAAGGTGTGAACTTTGTACAATTCTGTATAGGAGTAGAGCCATTCATTTAAAGTACAGTGCTCTGGAAGGACTTCAAAGTGTTAAATACTTTTCTTCTGTTTCAGTAGAAAATAGGAGACCACAAATCTATGTCATCAATGACTGAGATCTGTTGAGTTTGATTTCTTTTAAAAGATATGTTGTCTGAATGTCTTCTGGGTCATGTATTTGAATGCAGGACTACTTAGAATTCATAATTTATAGAGTATTTTTATCGAGCATAAAAGCAGTCAAACTTCACATTTGAAAATTCATCAGCATTAAGTGTAAAGGGGTATGGTAACCTTCAACTACATTTACACTGAAGAAATGTCATGAGTGTAGTGCTTTAGCTTTTCTTGTCACTGGGACAGAAAAGCTGACATAAGCAACTTAAGGGAGGACAGATTCAATTTGCCTCAATTTCAGTCCATCATGGTGGCAATCGGCAGCAGAGTTCATGGTGAGAATGTGACTCAGACTTTTGTCACATCCAGCAGATCAAAAGGTAGAACTCAGACCTGAAGCAAAGGGTCCATTGCCTTCAAGGCTTGGCCCCCAACATGGATACCTACTTCCTCCATCTACTTCAACTTCCTGAAGCTTCCACCAATCTCTCAGAACACCACTACCATTGGGACAAATATTGACACACAGTAAGTAACCTGTTATGAACACATCACTTTTAAACCATAACATATGGCTTATCTGATTCTAAAGGATGACAGAACCTACCTGCTGCCAACTGTTTGTAGTGCTTTTCTTTTGATGGACACAAGAATTCCAGTATTATTTGTGGGTGTTGTCCTGTTAAGACTTACTATTCCTTGTGGGGATAGCAAAAATGTCAAGTATATATGTCATAAACTTCATTTTCTTCAGAACTTCCATATCTACTATCCTTTGAAAATAACTTACCATGAATTCTATAAAAAGGTAATTAAGTTTTTTTTCTGTTTTTATATATTCTTAATTTTCTGAGACAAGAGATCATGTTGCCCAGATGTCTCCAAGCTTTCCATATAGATGAATATATTCCTGAACACACAATCTGCCCACCTCTGCCTCCTGAGTATGTTATAGCTATGGACCACTCTGCCAGCTAGGACCACTGATCTCTGTTGTAGCATATTTTATAGTTTTGTTTGTATCTCTTAGAAACACTAAGAGATACACTTTAGATACCACTAAACATGCTGCACGTTTTAGTGGCAGGACAGAGAGAAATGAAGCTGGAAATGAGCAGGAAGTTTCCTCCCTGCTAGCTATCCAGCAGAGTGCTGGAAGGTGCTACACATGATGCTGGGGGAGACAAGTTATCCGAAGTCTTTCCCAGCTGTGGACCCCACAAGCTACAGCAGTGATAAGCCTAGCAAGTATGCCTACTGTGTTTGTAGCCGCATGACTGATATACTGATACGCGGTAACCAACTGCTTTCTCAATGGATTTCAGGCTTGCTCCACAGGTGGAAGCTCATGCTTGGTGATATACACTGCTTAACATTCCATTGCTTGGGAGGTCAAGGACCAGTGGGGACTATCCTTCTAAAGGGATACACTGTCAAATGCCTTCTAAGTACTCATAGTTGTTCCCCTGGATTCCTGCTTCTCTCAGTCTTCATCAGAAAGCTTCTTATTGCAGTAAACCACAGTTACTGGACAGTTAGTCACAACTAATTAAAGTACTTAGAATAAACATTTGTTTGAGTGTTTTCCCCTAAGCAGGATATCTATATCATCTGCTCGAGGGTTCAGGGAGCATATCTGAAGAGATACAGAAAGCATGTAAGAGCCAGAAGAAAGCCAAGAGTACATAGAAACGTTGTCCTCTAATCATGACATGGCTACTGAGTCATGAAATCATAGCAACAGGTGTACCTGCACAAGACTGGGCCTCTCGACATTTCATCCTAGATGGGAGGACTTTGAGAGGCTCCAGCTATACCTGAGGAACTACAGTCACTTAATGGTTGCTTGAGTGGGGGAGTCATATTTCTCAGAGGTATAGACACCAGTAAGTTGTCCATCTACCAGTAAATAAGCCTTACCATGCTTATACTGTCAGCCATATTTAAATGCAGGGGGCCATAAAGGACATGAAAATAGAAGAGAGACATATTGAGATAAAGAGGAATAGTAAGAAGGATGAGAGGGCATAAGGAAGGATATGACCAAAGCACGTTTATATATACATATGTGTGTGTGTGTGTGTGTGTGTATATATATATATGTATATACTGTGTGTATGTATGCAATGGTG
>NW_008343576.1:369861-371757 GCF_000622305.1 Nannospalax galili | reverse complement strand
TGGGAGAGTTAGCAGTACACACACACACACACACACACACACACACACACACACACCTGTGAATCTAGCTCTCAGGTGGCTGAGGAAAGAGGATCATGAGTTTGAGGCTAACCCTGTCTACTCTGAGTTCAAGGCCAGCCTAGACAACAAAGGAAAACCCTGTCTCTCAATAAAAAAGTATAAAGAAGGCTGTGGATATAGCTCATCAGTAGAATGTCTGCCTCAAATCTACCAATAAAAAGCTGAGGTGTAGCTCAGCAATAGAACCTTGCCTACCATGTGTGATATCCTGAGTTCAATCCCCACTACCATCAGGATAAGTAAATAAATGAATTGAATAAATAAATACTACAATGGGACATTTAATAGAGACCCACGTTGCTGCTAAGAGACTCTCAATGGAACATTCAGCTGGGTGCATGTAGCACAGATGAGACAGGCTTCAATGAAACAGAATTCAGGTCATAGGCAGCAAAATGGCCCAGTAGGTGAAAGCACTTTGCCACAATGAAGTGAGTCTCATTAGCTGGGATTGATTTATGGGACTTATAGGGATGAAGGAGAGAACTGATCCACATCATGTGACCCCCCCCAAATACATTTCATGCTGTCACACAAATACTAAGTAATAATAAAAGTTCTAAACCATATCTCTAACTCCACTATTAAGAATCTATGCAGAACCCCTGGTTATCAGAAGTTCCAGATCCACTGACTGTGATTTCTTCCTGCTCTTGTGGGGGAGCCCTTGGCCACACTGCTCCCCAGTACTGTTTCTTCAGGGTCTTGTCTCTAGAGGGTCTTTGAGGAGGAGGATGTATGGAAGGATCTGGAATCTGCTTCATGACCCTAGGCTTCTGGTCTGTTTTGTTCTTTAATTGACTGTTGGATTTACTAGTCATAGGACAGAGAAATTTATATACCGGAAAGTCTCTGATTCCTCCACTTCAGCAAGTAGAGGTGGGAGGGACTCACTGACCCCTCCACAGGCACCATGATCTATGACCTGGTATTCTCAGAGTTGACATCCCACTCTGTGGTCCTCCCCAGGAATCTTCCCACTCCCATAGCAGGACACTACCTGCAAAGTGGCCACCTGACTAACATGAGGTGCAGTTTAGATTTGCACCTTCCTGTAGAACCATTCTGGGTTCTCTCTTCTTATTTTCTCATTTGTTTTGTTTTGTTTCTTTTTTGTGTGTGTCAGCTTTGGCTAGCCTCTATTTTGGTCAGTTTTGCTCGGTATCTAAAATAACTGTAAACTCCTGACCTCCTGCCTCTGCCTTCTAAGTACAGGGATTACAGGCATGCACCAGCACACCCAGCTACAAACCAAGTCTTTCTAACAATATTTTTCAAAGCTAGTAGATGGGAAACCAACAACTTTTGAGTCATTTTCCTACTGATTTATAGAAAATTCACTACTTTTAAAAAATTACTTCTTGCACACAAAACCAGCCAGGTGCTTTAACAAAGCTTTGTAAAGCTTTGATATGTACTTAGTTTGCAATGTGACACCTCACACAATACAGCCTCAGTAACCACCAAATGTCACATGATGCTATTCACAAAGCCATACCACAACAGACAAGGAAGGTAAGGACACGTATGCAAGCTCATGATGTGTGTAAATTTACACAAGGCAACTCGAAAATAAATGTTCATATAGAGAAATGCCTGGGGGTGCAGGCTTGTAAATCTAGCTGCTTGCTGGAGCCTAGACAGCAGAATTTTAGTTCAAGGCCTTTCTGGACCTCAGAGAATATTCAGGGTCAGTCTGCTCAATTAACAAGGATCAGTCTCAAATAGCATAAAAGGTTTGGCTTCCTGAAGTTCAGCCACAGAACACCTTCCTACCATGAGCAATACCCTGATTCAATGCCCAGTACAAAAAAA
>NW_008343576.1:349549-367932 GCF_000622305.1 Nannospalax galili | reverse complement strand
AACTCAGCCTGATTTGTTGGAATGTTTTCTTTCTTTTCTGTTTTCCATCCTGAGGACTGTGGAGATTTCTTTACATGAATCCTGGCTTGGACACTCTTCTCCTTTACCCAGAGATTAGAGAGCTAGAAGCCGTGCTGGCCTCACAGAGCAACCACTGGAAGCTCACCACCGTCAAGATTCTAGAACTAGGAAACCCTTCCCAACCTCCGCTCATCTAGCAGATTTAAAGTGACTGCACTTTAAAGACATTGTTTCCTTCTTACTTCAGAGAAGATGGAGTCACAGGAAAGTATTACAGGAAACAGTATTACAGGCAGCTTCCTGCTTGCCTGGCAATCACTCTGCCTACAGAAGCACATCCACACACTTCCTGTTTCTTTGCTGCACATCTTGAGGAGTGGTTGCAGATGGGAGTGACTCAAACAGGTACATTTATGGTACAGAATTCCTCCATATTCAAATTTGATAGGAGAGACATAAGCTGATGCTGAAGGTGGTGGCAGAAATTTGTCACTGAGATAAATATCTGAGAAAAGCAACTTAAGGAGAAAAGAATGATTTGGCTCAGGGTTTCAAGGTTGCTATCCATTCTCAGCTCCTTCCTTTCCTTTAGGTGCTTGTCAAGAAAAAACATCACAGGTGAAGATCATGGTGGATTAAAGTCTCTTATACCTTGATGAAAAATGAAGAGGAGAAACAGGACAGAGCCAGGCCTGGCAGACCATCCACAGGCATGTCCCCAGAGCCACTTCCTTCAACCAGGATCTATTTTCCGTAGTTCCACACCTCTCAAAAATCAATTCAAATTCTTAGTCCCACAATGGATTAAAATGTTGATTATTTCTGAGCCTCCAAGGCTAATTCTCCCTAGAAACACTCTCACAGACACACTGAAAGAAAGGGTGTGCTTTACAGTCTTCCAGGTATCTCTCAGTCCAAGCAGTTTGACTCACACCTTTAAGGATCCCAGGATAGTTTGAAATTCAGCTGTGACCTTGTGAGCCTCAACTGGTGAAGAACAAATGGGTGTGTCTGAATGTGACAGGGTATATGTGGTGGGCTTGCAGATTAGTGTATTTGTGATGGAATGCACAGGTGAGGGTGTATTAGTTACTTTATCATCACTGAGACAAAATATCTAACAGAACAACTCAAATAAGCATATTTATTTTTTCTCATGATTTCAGAGGACGTGGTGGGATGGGCACTTGTGCTTCTGCAGAACATCACAGTGGCAAGAAAATGTGCTAGAAGCCTTCTTCCGTTCTGGGTGGTCAGGAAGCAGACAGGAAGGGTACAGGGGATGATGGCAGGGCAACATACAGCCATCATGGGAACACCCCATCAGCTACTTCCAACAGAGGTCCACATGTTGCCTTTTTCCACTTCCCAGTAGTCCATGAGGGGACTGTCTTACTCATCTCAAAGCCTTCCTGATCCAATAGTCCCTGGAAGGTCTTACAGACACAGCCCGAGTTCAGCTTCACTAATGCATATATATATTTCTAATTAAGTGAAATTGTCGATCAGGTTTAACCATCTCATAGGTCAATGTAAGGGAATTAGTTGCTTGTCTCACTGCTGTGAAAATAACTGACAAAGCAATATAGAGAGGAAAGAGCATATTATGGCTCGCAGTTCAGGGGGGTACATTCCATTGTGGTAGGGAGGCATGGGGGCAGGAGCAGGAGGCAGCTGGTTGCACTGTGTCCACAGGGAGCAGAGAGAAGATGAGTGTTCTGCTCAGCTGCATTATTCCATTTCATTCAGCCAGAGGCCCCACCCTAGAGAATGGAGCCACATCCATGTAGGACAGGGCTTCTCACCTCAATTAACTTAACCTAGAAAATCCATCACAGACATGACCTGAAAATTGTTTCAGTGGTGTTTCTAAATCCCATCAAATTGGCCATCAAAATTAACCATCAGAGTTGCAAACACAGCCTTGGTGCTCAGCCTTGGGGATGTGACAGCATAAGCAACTCCATCTTGTTACCCTCCACTATTTTGTTTCCCTAAACCAGGCAGGTTAATTCTAGGAAGCCCACTCATCCCCCCTTAGAAGCGGGTTCCAAGAAATACCTGGCCATGAACAATGGTGTTGCCATCAAGACATTGTGGCAATGCTTATCTTTATGCTTCTTTACACCTGCTTGCTTGCTCACCAGGAACTAGATTAAGTTCCACAAATACTACATTTATCTAAAGAAAAAAAAAACCCAGATAACTTGTAAAATATCAACACCTTGTAATTGCTTAATTAAAATGCCAGATGTCTTGTGGTTTTTACCTAGTCCCCTCCCAGTTAGGGCTGCATTCTCTAAATCAGCTCAGAGAATCCAGTTTCTGGCAAGCTAAATAAATTTAGCCGTGTATAAAATGTTTGAGTCTGAGTGGTCTTTTCCCATTGATCTCAAACTCTGTAACAGTGCCCATCATTGGGTGACTGGGCTTTTTCAAAAAAGTGTATTCTTACTTATAAAGAACAACTCAGGTCACTTGCTATAAAATGGAACTGGAGATTCTCATATTAAGTGAAATAAGCCAGTCACACAAAGGCAAGGGTTGTGTATCTTCTCTCACATTTGGAACAAGGAGCAGTGAGAGACATGAAGGTAAGAGAACAATGAGGGATGAGGAAGGGGAGCGGCCGGTGATGGGAATGGGTAACTGATGGGGTGAAGGTCTTAAAAGTGTATTACGTATAAGCAAAGAAATGTCAAAATAAAGCTCCTTATTTCATACAATATTTCAAAAATGTTATTAAATAAACCCATCTAAGTCTGTGAATTTATTTTTTAATTTACTCCAGAGAAATTTCAGCAAGAAAAAAAAATCCTTAAGTTTGAAAAACGTTTTTGTTCTGAGAAAAACAGAAGTGCCCTCTCCTGGAAATGACTCTTTAGAAATTTCTGAAGAATGCAGGAAGTGATCTGGTAGAGGATGTTCCAGCCAGCCTTATCCTCACAATGTCTACAAAAATCAGAAAAATATCCAATAACTCACATTTCAAATTGAAAATGTGTAGACTTGTAAGACTGGCATGATTTCCTGGAGTCTAAAGCTACTGACTTTGGAGATTCCTGCACACTTGGGTGAAATAATAGACATGTCTAGATGTGCAGGGCAGGATGTTTGAGCCTGACCTGGAAGCCCCACCCACAAGCCAGGCTTCTGGTACCGCCCTAGTCTCCCATGGTTCCACCTTGGCCAGTCCCTCACCAAGGGGCAGGCATATGCACACAGGTTCCTGTAGAGCCTGAACTTGGTGGTTGTCTGTAGTCAGGTCATCCTCTGGTGAGTTTTAATTCTTCCAGTTCAGATCTGCTTGTTGGACATCAATTGACTGTTCACAAGAGGATGTCAGGGACCACTGACCAGGCCAAGGTCTGGACTGTGTTCATTGCTCTTACTGCACGTTCATCTCACCTGTCATTGTGGTGGTGCACAATGAGTCCCATTGCTTCTACAGGTCAAGGTGTGGATCCACTTCCTACCACACCAGATCTGATAAGGAAGCCTGACTGGCTCATCTGCTTTGGAGCCAGGTCATCACTAGAAGACTTACATGTGATTTCATTCTTAAAACTCCTCTTTGACTCTTGTTTCCCTTGTATTCCCAAACATTGTTGAAATCTCCAGATGAGTACAAGCTGTGAGCTCCATTTGGGGACCAGAGTAAGCAGAGAGAGGAAAAGAAAAGAGCAGAAATGCACAGACTTAGAAAGCAACAAGAAAATAGGGGAGAAGTCAAAGATTGAATGAAAGGTTGCTAGAGAGTGGGACAAAGAGGTAATCAGCAGAAAAAGAGACAGAAATTTAGAGAAATGGGAAAAATAAATGACAATAAATGAGAATTTCAGAAAGAAAATAACACATACTAATGGCGGGAAACCCAAACCGTGGTGCACAGGACACAAAGATGTGAAATATGAATGAAGCAAGACAGAATGAAAGGAGGAATTGAGGGCACTGGAGTAGAAAGGCATCCCAAGCCCCAAGGCTGGTACAAATTTTGCACCAGCTAAGAGTTAAGAATTTGAGAGTAGCAAAATTCACCATGAAGGCTGCCTGCATAGAGACAGTGCTGTCTTTTAGAGATCTAACAATAAAAATTTTAAAGTCACAATGAACAATGCTGAAGACCAGAGTGTATGTGACATTTCAGTTTATCCTTGATACTCATGGAACCTTGATACTCATGGATGAACTGGAGGTTGAGTGAAACGCTGGTTAACAGGGCAGAAGGCCAGCATAGGCTGAGTCACCAGAGGAGACTGAGCCAAGCTAAGCTCCTGGGATACAATGAGGAGTTCTCTCTCTGTGGATCCAGTGATACACATGCCTATGCCATCAGGTGACAGGACTATGTTCAGGAAAAGAGGTGGAGAATGATTAATATATGAAAAACTTGAGCAGTCACAGGAAGAATGGAACCGCCAGCTTCCTTAGAGTGCTTAGACAAAACAGCACTCCTGAGAAAAACCTGTGAGCTCTTCAGAAGGTTATTGCTGTGTAAGTGACCTATAGAAGATCAGAAGTCATGTGGTGTGGGGCTTTTTGAATTAGAGACCTCTCTGGGCTGCTAGCCCACTTCCATTCTTAGGACTACCTTTCTCTTCTGAAATAAACTGTTCCTGGCACAGTCCATCTGTCCCTCCTCTTGTTCTTTGCTCTGAGTCACAAAAACCAGGAGGCTTCAGCATGGAGTCTGAACCATTACCAAGAGCAAAAGAGGCCATCTCTTCTCGGTCCTATTTATGTGGTCCAGGTGAGTGCTTTGCATCCTTACCTGGTGTGATCTGGTTTCCCTGATATCAACTTAATACATCCATTGATTGTCCCAATTCATTCCTGTCTATTTACATGGTTTACTCACTCCCATGAGTAAGTCATTTATCAGATTGTGCTGTATGATGGTGTTTAGCTGCTCAAAGCACTGTTCCCTTGTCCATCCAGGCACAGAGTCATCGTCCAACCTCAAACAGAGATGCTAGTTATACATTTGAGGTCTCAAGAAAACTACACAATCCAAAGTATTTTGGCAAGACAAAATTTTACTTCTGCAAAATGGTGCATAGCTACTCTAAATTCTTGAAGCAAGCACACATGCACAGAGAAAACATAGAGAAGGTCTTGCTGGGTTTTATTACTGACAGAAAGGGATTATCTGTCTCTATGTGGACAGAGGTCAGCCTCTCATTCTTATGCAACTGCCTGACTCAAAGTGAGGGAGCTGAGAAACAGAAAGCAATTTTCAGCAGGGAGTGCAATATAAAACATAGTTGATTTCAGAAGTGAGGACCTTGGAGGAATCTGAATTTGTACTAAGTGGCTCATTTTCCTTTTATTTTTCCAACTTTTTTGTCTTATTTAACCTTTTGATAGAAATGTTAGTACCTTTCTTTTACATTTGCCAGAGACTAGAACCTGCTTGTGAAGTGGAGTCTCTCAGGCAGGGCACAGTCTGATCTCCACTGTCTCTAACTAAGTAGGTGTTCTCTTCAGGTCCTCGCTGACTTTCCCATGCACATGTTGAAGAGGGGAGGGGTTGGATTGCTGTACAATATTCTTCCAAAAGGTTTAGCATTCATGGTAATGAAGAGATGGCTGACAGCTTGTCTGCACAGTTGACCTCCTCACTTAGGAGTTTCCCAAGTAAGATTATTTTTGTAATTTTGTATTTTTATTTTTTTTCTTGGAAAGAAGAGTTAAGTTATTGAGAATGGGTAAATGCACAAAATCAAAGCTCTTATTCAGAAACATGAAGGTAATCTGGAATAAGGACTCTTCTCAATACCGGAATCAATTTGCCTTTTCACAACTAAATTACCCAAGATGCCACTCACCTGAGACCTCACTGGGGTATTTTAGTGAAGTGAATTCTGTATCTTAGTGTGTCCTCCTGAAACATGGAACAGACCAAGAATTCTGGGTGAGATACCAGAAATATTTTCAAAATTGAATTTGTGTCTGGTAGTCTTTTTGAAGGTGGGCACCCAGTTATAAGTTGTGACATTTATGCTTCCAAACAAATGAAAACCATCAGGGCAGAGATCCAGGTCAAAGGGTTACAGACAAGAAAGATGCCTATCTCTAAACTTTGTGCTCCTCTCTTTCCCCAATCTTCACTGAGTAAATCTGAAGTTTGATTGTGTCATTCCCTGGCACTAAACCCTTTTAGATTTACTCATCACCCTATGGACAGAAATAAAAACTCAGAATGGCTGCAGCAGGGAGCTCTGGAGCTGTGCTGGTCTTCAGAATTGGCCCAAATAAAGGAATGAGACAGGTACTGTGTTCTTGTTGACCAGCCATCCGATTATGATGACTCAGACAGCAGCTTTTAACTTGGATGAGGCATTTCCAACATCCAAGTGTCAAGCAGACAAGGCCAAATTGCTAATTTCAAGAACTGAAGTGTTCTGTTTTAGATCTATAAACATATCCACATCCATCCCTCTGTGTTCTCTCCTCTCCACAAAGGTTCTATCTCTCTGTGACTTAATAACATAGAACATGGAAAAATTTCTCTTGAGACTATATCCCTGGGGAATTATTTGTGGCCAAGAAAGTTTGGAGACTGGGAGTGGGTCCCACAATGACAGTGATGCTGGGTGATGGGATTGCCTGGAGACACTATCTGATGCTCTTTTAGTTTTCTGTAGGTCAGCATGAAATTAACTGCGTGGGTAAGTGGTTTGTAAATAGGCACAAATGCCCAAATAATTAGAAAAGATATCTGACAAAGGGAAACTACCTTTATTGGTGCTGTACTGGATTTGGGGCTGAGTGATTTTATCAGTATGTTTTACTCAAAAATCTTAATCTGGAAAATAATACTTCTATTGGTTTGGTGTTGTAAATCACTAGACAGTAACACAAAGTAGGGACTAGTAAGAAACATCTTTCTCCCTGTCACGATGTCCACTGCTCTCCACTGACTACCTCTTTACAGAATATTACTTTCTTCAAACCAGGTCTTACAGAAAGTGCACCTATGTTCAGAATGAGTATCCCTTATCCAAAATGCTTGAGGACAAAAGAGCTTTGGATGTCAGGCTTTTCTAGGGATTACAAAATATTTTCATGCTAAGGACCTGTGCAGTGATGACATCCAAATTTAAAGACAGAGTTTGTTTGTTTCAAATTCACTTTACACACATAGATTGAAGGTATTTCATATAGCATTTTAGCACCTCTGCATTTTTCATCTTTCATCACCTGAGCTCAGGTACAGAACATTCCCACTGAGGCATCAAGTCAGTAACCAGAGGGTCCAGATTAGGAGCTTTCCATATACTTGGACTGAGGACATTCAACCTATATGATAATGGGATTTGAGACAAAGTTCTATAGTGTGTATTTTGTAACATTTTATTCCCAGATTTAAGAACTTACACACCATATTCTTTGGGGTAATTTTGTGTTAGGAAATAGGTGACTTGTAGAACCTATCACTGCAGGTTCTGAGTGAAGGTATCTTTCTTTTACAGGTTTTCATTGTTAGGGATAATGCTATATTTGGTATATTGTAAAGGCCATTAAAGGAAGGATGAAGACTCTTGTGCCTGTAAAGACACTGATTCCAAGGAGGAACAGGATCACCAGAAAGAGCACAGGAATTTCTGGCACTATTAGAATGGAAGACATGAGAAGTGGAGACATTTACAGCTTCATGTGAGTTGGGCATAAGTTAGAGTTAAGGACTTTCCTGAGAATTAAATCAAGGCTTAAAGATCAGGAACAATACCAAGATCATAGAGCACAGACAAAAAAAAACTGCACATGTCTAACAAGAAAATTATGACTTTTCACCTCACTGTCAGTGTCACCCAAGGTTCACAGATAGCATTGATGGGTGGGGTACTGTGGCTCAACCCCAGGCCCTTTCAGTCCTGTTCTTTTTCCTTTTTTTTTTGAGGGTTTCTTTAAATGCTACATTCTGAACATGCAAAAGGTAACAAAATGAATTTTTTTCCAGAATACTTCAAAGGATGGTGCCAGTCTATCTTTGTCTTCAAGTACCTTCACATACTGTTACTGTAGGTCATTTTGTCTCTTAATTAAAGTAAGACACCACATGTCCATAGTTCTGGCCTCTACTGCAACAGGGGGAAATAGGGTCCCCTAGAGTGTTCTTAGTCTCATTCATAAAATAATTGAAGAATGGACCTAAACGGCAGAAAGCAGACAGACTTACAGAGACCCACATACCAGTCCTGTTCTAATTGGAGCAGGATATGATTATGACCCTCACACCTGAGCCTTCACCTCTGGGGACAGGCTGTTGCTGGAATTTAGGAAAAAGCTTATGGGAGAAATCAAATTCACCTTGGTCAGTCCTTCTTGAAATATCTTGTTTGTCCAAACTCATGATGTTGACCACCAGGGACTGCTTAGGGCATTGATGTCCTCTGGGATTGTAGGGCATCCAACAACATGGTGGTCTTTATTTTGCCCACCATTCTCTCTTTAATTTCCCTGGTATCCACTGTAGAACACTGTGTTTGTGCACTTGAGTTGAGTCTATGATATTGATAGACCCAAGAGGTTTTTTTTGTAATTTGTGCTTAATGTCTGGAGCAGGTGGTGTTATGGAGGAGTCCTGCAAGATTACAGTTCCTCTACTGACTGAGCATCTGGACTGGTATATTTGATTAGGACCTCTCTGACTCTATGCAAGCTACATGGGTCTACTCTACTCTCTAGGTACCTGAGAAAGTTTGGGGTGCTTAACAGTTTAGGGCTGGTTCACTTTTATCATATAAGATACAGTGTATTAGTTATTTTTTGATTGCTGTGATAAATAACCATGAACAAGGGAACATATAGGAGTTGTTTGGCTTATGTCTCCAGAGGATTAGAGGTCCATTAATGGTGGGGAGGCATAGTGGCAGAGCCGGCCAGTGCAGAATGCCAAGTGATCACATCTTCAAGCAGGTACAGGAAGCAGAGAGAGACAGAAAATAAAGCAAGGCTTAAACATTCTTAAAACCCACCCAGTGTTGTGCTTCCACCACCAAGGCCAGGCCTCTTAAAACATCCTATATCTTCACCAACAACAGGACACAACATGTTCAATACTTGGAGCCCATGGGGGACATTTTCACTTAACACACCACACTCCACCCCTTGCACCCACAGGCTCATGACCATTCCAAATGCAAAATGCATGTAGCACACCTTCAAAAGTCCTCATAGCCTTTACCAGTCTCAATACTGTTAGGTCCCTAAGAAGGTGGCACAGCTGCCAATGCTCTAAAACAGCTACAGAGACCTCTCCTAAGGAAACAAAAATGTAAATCAAGCATTTCTTAGAAACCCTGTGACTCCAAGGCATTGCTTATCAGGAGACCCCTGTCTCCTTCTACCTAATGGCTAACCATCCCAGGCAGATGAACATCTGCCACCCAGAAACAGGTCTATCTACTACAACCAGAATCCCCCAGGCTCCAGAGGGCCTATAACACCTGTTTAATTCTGGCTGAGAACTCAGGGGAACACCTAAGAGTACCTGCCTTCTGGTGGTGGTGAGCTTCCCCTAATCATGCCATACCCAATACCCGAACTGTGATTACATGAGGTACCTCCCATGAGACCCTTGGCAGACCTCAGCCTTTTGGTAGGATAAGGCTGAGATCTTAGCAGACAGCTTGAGAGGGGCTGTTCTGACCTCCATTAGTGTAGTGGCTGAGACCTCAGCAGACAGCCAGAGAGTGCCTGTTCTGGCCTTCCTCTAGCATAGCGGCTGAGAAGTCAGCAGACTACCTGAGAGTCCCCAAATTGGCCACCCTTAGGGAACTTCCCAAATTTAGCTAGCACTAGTAAGGGTCCATGCTGAAACTCAAGTCTGCCTTGCTCAGTGGGGAACCTCACTTCCATGATGGATGGTGGTATTGACTGGCAACAAAGAACTGGACTCTGGGACTTATGTGTTTACAACAGGCCATTTATTACAAAATTGAGAAGGTTTTAATACAATACAAGGAACTGGCAGTCATGTGGGGTGTGGCAGTTACATAGAAAGATTCAGAGCACAAAGAAACAGGATATATAGCCTTTTAGTTGGTGCCAGCATGATGCTTAAACTTTTACTCAAGGTTACCAATGCCTATTTGGTAAGTTAATGGCCACAATATTTTCTTTCTTAAAGCTAAAAGCATGGTAAACTTTGAGCTTTTAGCTCAGGAATAAACCTCTAACCTGGCCTAATCTCTTAGCTCATGATAGCTGAGTTATTTTGGACAGAGAATTGAGCTAAGGGCTCCTGGCCAAGACTCTTTCCCACAGAGCAAGGAGCCTAAACTTTTGACCTGGCTGCTTTTCTCCTGCTAGCCCTGAAGTGTTCTGCAAGACAGGGATATCAGAGCTTCCATTTTCAGCACCCATCCCTTTAGCAGAGAATGTAGCCTGGATTTAAAAAGGTTTAGGCTCATCTCACCCTACAGCATGCCATCCTGGTTTCCTACAGTCCAAACCGTAGAAGGAAGCCTGAGTGTACCTGACTGGAATCTGATTTGGGTTTCTGTGGGAGTTCCTGAGTAGGTGATCTGAAGCCATCAGTTCCCTCCACAATAAAACCTTAGAGAACCTGAAACCTGGAACAACCAGCTTTATATAACCAATAAAAAAATGTCCAAAGCACACCAATAATACAAACAGAAGCAAACTTGAACATAATTTTCATATCAGAATCACGAACAACAAAAGAAATTCACATGCCAAAACCACAATGAAAGAATAATAAAATGGAAAGCCAAAATACTATGTCCCCTCCAAATTCCACCAGTCCTAGAGAAGAGTTCTACAAGGAGAACCCTCTAGAGATAACCCAGGACACAGAATTTAAAAGAACAATCCTAAACATGATCAAGGAATTCAACAAATTTAAGGGATACGCAAAAAACAAACAAACAAACAAAAAACAAATCAAAGCGCTAAAGGAAGTTAGAGACAGATTTATAAATGAATTTACAAGAGATAGAAATATCAAAGAAAACTCTGGCAGAAATGAAGAAGGAAGTAAAAGACTCAATAAGGCAACTTGAAACAACAGGGAAAAGCCTCATCACTAGAATGAAAGAAATGGAAAACAGAATATCAACACTGGAGGATAAAGTTGAAGAATTGGACCACTCAAGCAAAGAGTATGAAAAATTTAAAAAACACAGGAATGGAATATGCAAGAGATCTGGGACACCATGAAAAGACCAAATCTATGTGTGATAGGCATAGAAGAAGGAGATGAATTTCAGGTTAATGGTATTGACCAGATCTTAAATAGGATTGTAGAACAGAATTTCTGAAATTAAGGAAAGACATCCCCATACAAATACAGGAAGCACATAGAACACCAAATAGACAGGACCAGATAAAAAAAAATTTCCTATAACAAATCATAGTAAAAACACTAAATGTACAGAACAAAGAGACAATACTGAAAGCAGCAAAAGAAAAACAACAAGTCACATATAAAGGAAAGCCCATCAGAATTACAGATGACTTATCAATGCAATTTACGGAAGCCAGAAGAGCCTGGAACAAGATATTTTCAGATTTAAATGACAAAATACATCAGCCCAGAATACTCTACCCAGCAAAAATGTCTATTATAGTTGAGAGGGGAAGAAAAATTTTCCATGATATGAATAGCCTGAAAGAATACATGTCCACAAAAGAAGCCCTTCAAAGGATATTTGAAGCAATACAAAGAATGGAGAAAGAAACAACTTTACCACAGGGGCAATGAAAGAAAATAAAGGTATAATTGAGGAAACACAAAATTGGACAAAGAACACAATCAAAATGATGGCAGCCAATACACATCTTTCAACAATAACTTTAATAGTCAATGGACTGAACTCCCCAGTCCAAAGACACAGGCTAAGTGAATGGATTAAGAAACAAAATCCATTTTTTTTTGATGTTTGCAAGAAACCCATCTCACATTCAAGTACAGACACTACCTTAAGGTGAAGGATAAAAAAAGAATACTCCAAGCAAATGACACTAAGAAACAAGCAGGGGTTGCAATTCTAATATCTGACAAAATAGACTTCAAAGTAAAACTAATCAGAAGAGATAAAGAGGGTCACTTCATTCTGATCAAAGGAACAATTAGCCAAGAAGCTATTACAGTCCTGAACACATATACATCAAACTCTGGTGCACCCAAATTCATAAAAACAACACTACAGGACTTTAAGACACAGATTAACCCCAACTCAGTAATAATAGGGAAATTAAATACCCCACTGTCACCATTAGACAGGTCAACTGTACAAAGAATAAACAGAGACACATCTGAATTAAATGATACCATGCATCAAATGGACCTAACAGACATCTTTCAAATATTCCACTCAAGCACCAAGGAATACACTTTCTATTCAGCACCACATGGAACTTTTTCAAAAACTGACCATATACTGGGCCACAAAACAAACCTCAACAAACACAAAAAAGTTGAAATAGTTCCATGCATTCTATCAGACCACTATGCAATAAGGCTT
Source organism: Nannospalax galili (assembly GCF_000622305.1). Classification (NCBI taxonomy): domain Eukaryota; kingdom Metazoa; phylum Chordata; class Mammalia; order Rodentia; family Spalacidae; genus Nannospalax; species Nannospalax galili. Next base: position 355,417 of record NW_008343576.1, on the reverse strand, counting down.
AAAATCAACACTGAAAAGAAGCCTAGTCACTACAAGAACTCATGGAGATTAAACAACACACTCCTAAACAATGAGTGGGTCAAAGGAGAAATTAAGAAAGAAATAAAAGAATTTCTGGAATTCAACAAAAAGGACAATACAACACAACACAACCACTGGGACACTTTAAAAGCAGTCCTAAGAGGAAAGTTTATAGCTCTAAGTGCCTACATTAAAAAATTAGAAAGAACCCAAATAAATGACCTGACACTGCAACTCAAGACACTGGAACATCAAGAACAAATGAAACCCAAACCCAGAAGAAAAAAACAAATAACAAAAATCAAAGCAGAAAGTAATAAAATAGAAACAAAGAAAACAATACAAAGAATCAATGAATCTAAGAGCTGGTTCTTTGAAAAGCTAAAGAGGATAGACAGACACTTAGCCCAGTTAACCAAAACAAAGAAAGAGCAAATCCAAATCAACAAAATCAGAGATGAAAGGGGAAACATTGCAACAGACACCCAACATGTGCAGAACATTATAAAGAAATATTTTAAAAACCTATACTCTATTAAATTTGAAAATCTAAAAGAAAGGAATGATGTCTATAATCATGGGAACCACCGAAGTTTAACCAAGAAGAGATCAACAGGTTAAACAGACTCATATCATATAAGGAAGCTGAAACAGTAATACAAAGTCCCCCAACTAAAACTAAAACCCAGGCCTAGATGGATTTACAGCATAATTCTACCAGAAATTTAAAGAAGACCTCCAATCAATACTACTTAAATTATTCAAGATGATAGAAACAGAGGGAGAACACCCAAATTCTTTCTATGAAGCCAGCATCACTCTAATACCCAAACCAGGTAAAGATACAACCAAAAAGGCAAACTATAGACCCATATCCTTAATGAACACAATAGATTTAAAAATTCTCAACAAAATACTTGCAAACTACATACAGATGTACATCAAAAAGATCATTCACCATGATCAAGGCTTTATTCCAGAGATGCAGGGATGTTTCAACATATGCAAGTCAATAAACATCATTAATCATATGAATGGACTCAAAGACAGAAACCACATTGTTATCCCAGTATATTCATAAAAGCCTTTTGACACAATTCAGCATGCATTCATGATAAAGGTTCTAAAGGGAATTGCATTGGAGAGAACATACCTCAACATAATTAAAGTTATATACAAAAAACCCACAGCTGGTGTCATTCTAAATGGAGAAAAACTGGAAGCATTCCCATTAAAATCAGGAACCAGACAAGGATGTCCACTATCTCCACTCCTTTTCAACACAGTACCTGAAACTTTGCTAGAGCAATAAGAGAAGAGAAGGAAATTAGAGGAGTACTAATTGGAAAAGAAGAGCTCAAATTATCTGTTTTTGAAGACAATACCATACTATGCCTAGGAGATCCCAAAAGTTCCAACAGAAAACTCTTAGAACTGAACAACACTTTCAGTGTAGTGGCAGATTATAAAATCAATCTACAAAAATTAGTAGCCTTTCTATATACCAATAACAAGAAACTGGAGAAAGAATACTGGGAAATGCTCCCATTCATAATAGCTGGAAAAAATAAAACATCTTGGAATAAACCTGACCAAACCAAACACATCAAATATCTCTATAATGAAAAAATTTAAGGACCTTCCATGCTCATGGATTGATATTGTGAAAATGCCATCCTACCAAAAGCAGTATATAGATTCTCTGCAATCCCAATCAAAATCCCCATGACATACTTCACAGAATTAGAAAAAAAAAATCCTTAAATTCGTATGGAAACACAAAAGAACCCTGATAGGCAAGGCAACCCTGAGCACAAAGAGCAACCCTGGGGGGATTATATACCAGATATCAAAGTATACTACAGAGCTATAGTCATAAAAACAGCATGGGTCTGGCACAAAAATAGATACATAGCTCATGGAACATTATTGAAGATCCAAACCTGAGTACACACAATTTCAGTCACCTGATATTTGACAAAGGTGCCAAGAACACACAATGGATGAAAGACAGCATCTTCAACAAATGGTGCTGGCAAAACTGGATTTCCACCTGTAGAAGAATGAAACTAGGTCCTTATCTTTCACCTTGCACAAACGTCAATTACAAATGGATCAAAGTCCTCAATGTGAAAATGGAAACCCTGAAACTAGTAGAAGAAAATACTGGCAGTAACTTACAATATATAGGTGTAGGAAAGGATTTTCTAAATCGGACAGAAGTTGCTCAGGAATTAAGGTCAGCAATCAACAAGTGGGTCCTCATTAAACTAAAAAGCTTCTGTACAGCAAAAGAAATAATCAAAAAAGTGAAGAGAAAACCCACAGAGCAGGAAAAAAAATCTTCACCAGTGACACATCTGAAAGAGGTTTAACATCCAGAATATATAAGGAACTCAAAAACCAAAGAAGCGAGAAACCAAACAACCCAATTATAAGATGGGCTAAAGGTCTAAACAGAGAGTTCTCAAAGGAAGAAATAAAGATGGCTAAGAAACATCTTTAAAAATGTTCAACTTCATTAGTAATTAGGGTAAGGCATATTTAAACTATCCTAAGGTTTCACCTTATCCCAATCAGACTGGCTAGGATCAAGACAACAAATGATACCAAATGTTGGCAAGGATGTGGAGAAAGGGGAACACTCTTTCACTGCTGGTAGGATTGCAAATTCATGCAATCTCTATGGAAAACAGTGTGGAGAACTCTTCAAAAACTAAAAATGAAACTACCCTATGACCCGGTTATACTACTCCTTGGCATAAACCTAAAAGACTCATCTTATTGTAGGGACACTTATGCAACCATGTTTGTTGCTGCTTTTTTCACAATAGCTAGAAGATCGAAGCAACCTAAGTGTCCCTCAGCTGAGGAGCGGTTAACAAAAATGTGGTGTATTTACATAATGGAGTTCTATTCAGCAGTAAAGAAAGATGATGAAATTTGCAGGTAAATGGATGGCTATAGAAACTGTTATACTAAGCGAAGTAACACAGACTCAGAAAAACAAAAGACTGATATTATCCCTCATTTGTGAATCCTAGCACTAAATCGTTTTAAATTTCATGTTCTTTTAATAAGATGATGCTGTACAGTAATCTCTTCTGCATGAAATAACTACCATCATCACGACTTCAGCTGTGCCTTCTTGCTAAACGTCGTCACAATTGGGCTTGTTGACAATTGTACTCCTTCATTAAAGGAAGGCCAAGCAGAGTCATTGGACTTTCACTGGAGTATCCAGCCACTTTTCTCAGTAAACTGTATGTAATTTGGCACTAATCACACATGGTCTCCTGGATTTGGGGAGGGCTAAAGTATATAATCTGGGGAAGGCTAGGAAGAAGAAGCTTTATCAATGCTGGACAAAGGCTTTCTAGTGTGCATACCCTCAGGTCACTCATATATCTCAATCACCCCTCAGTTATCTCAGTAAGTAAGCTCAGTAAATCCATTGATTCCCCAGGAAAAACTTAATCATTGCTTTGACACTAGACCCTTAAAAGGGGATAAGCATTGCTTAGCTTAGTATCCCCAGGAAAAGAATTCTCACAACAGATGGAATATTTATTTGGTTACATTATTATGTCTCATAATTATAAAAAATAAAATGAGAATGTAAATGATGTTAAAAGGATATGGGAGTGGAGATATCTTCCAAAACACACAGAAAAACTTAGGCGAGTGATGAAGGTCTGTGTAGGTTTGTTATGATATATAAAGGATGAGACAAAAATAATATGCACATAATTTCTAAGGTCATAGGTTATTCAACTAGTTTAAGGAGCAAAATATGTCTAGTCAAGGTTTAGCTGAGAATGTTTGGCTTTTGCCCAAGCTTTATCTACATAGCACATGGTAATTAAAAGTACCAGACTGGTAGAACTAACCTTGGATGTTTAACAGCTGTAATTTGAGGTCTATACTAATCTAGTCAGAGGGAGTTAAGGACAGTTTTTGCTCCTTCCCCTCCAAGGTCGACTAAGTTCCAGGGGACTATGGATCATCTCTCAAAATGTCCTACAACTGTGGTGACTCACCTGTCCTCTTATTCAGGGAGGCCATGGAGACCCCACCAGATGGACTTGAACCAGTGTCCAGTCTACAAAGAGGAGGGTCAACTCAGAGGGAACTTCTTACCCATGCTTCCAAGTGACGCCAGACATGGTCGATCAGGACATTTGACTTATCTTCATGTAGATGGAACTGGTAAAAGAAAGGAGCCCATGTGACCCCTGAGGAACAGATTCTCAAATGACCTTAAGAGTAAAAATAAATTAGTTTATTTGGGCCAACAGTATGGTATTAAACACCCCAAATGAAAGCATAACCAAAGATTAAAGTGATCAGTATATTTCTTTAACATTTCAAGGGATTACATTTCCCAGACATTAGGCTTAAGTCCATATAAAATGTTATTTAGACAATTATTTCTCATTGCTGATTTTGTTCCGAATTAGGACATGCTGCTCAGATGTAATACTTCAAATCTTGATCTGCAATACTGTAGTGCCCACCTATAGTTGAGTGAGACTCCCAACTATTGTTCTAAAATGATGGCTAAATTAATTTTCTCCCCCTATCTAGAAACCTTTGAGAGGGAACTGACACTGATTCTCACCACTCCAACAGCTATCAAAGTGCCTGAAAACAAAGCCTTAGCCCATCACTCTGGAGTCCAGCCTTGGCAGACAAAAGAAAAATGAGGAGAAAGCCAATAGAGGGATGCTTTTGGAAGTGCTTGTCATGAAATTCCAATGGACTCTGATATCAATATTTGAAATTTGCCCTGTTCTGACTTTTTTCTGGTTCCCTGTCTAGAACTTGTAATGCTAACTATTCTTGCCTTTACTTCTCCTTCACATCTCCTATTAACCAGTCAAGGACTTTCTTTTCTCCCTACAGATAAAAGTTCTGCAATTCGGGAGTATTTTAGATAGACCCACTGAAGGGGCACCCCAATTGCCTCACCCTGTGTCTCTGTTCAGCATGGAAGAAGCCAGAGCTGTCTGGGTCCAGATTCCCTTTTGGCAATCTGGGTAATGTTCTCAGAGAATGGTGTGATAAGAATAGGAGGAAGGAATTAGCTAGGCAGTTAGGGTAAAAAGACCCAAAGAAAAGTAGCAGGTTTCTTGGCTTAAAGTGAAAATATCATTGGGCCTCTAAACAGCATACTCAGTTCCAAAGGGGAAAATGTCAGAAGTATTTGGGAGCTCTTATCTAATCCCTAGTCCTTCATCGAGGGGAATGTATGAGTAGCAAAAAGGCCCATTTAAAAAAAAAGAAAAAAAATACATGAAGTGATGGGGAGATATAGGAGGAGCTGGAGGGGAGGGAGTGGGTATGGATTTGATTAAAATATTTTATATGCATATATGAAATTCTCAATATTATTTTAAGTTAAAAAAAGAAACCTGTTTAATTCCCCACTGGTCTGCTGGTCTTATGAGACAGCACAACAGTTTTTCCACAACAGTTTGTCCTTTTTCACCCACTGAGTGGTTTTGATTGATGGTTTCCCTACACACTTGCATACATCTGGTGGTGGAACCCAGGAGGAACCCCTGGGTCCCCTGATGACATAGTCCTCCCTTTACCAAACCAAACTGATGCCTTGACCCTCCCATGGTGCAGATCATTAGCCTCTGCTGACTTCAGACCTCCCACCATATTCTGCTCCAGATTTTGAGCCCGCCTCTTCAGCTGCTTTCTTTTCTACCAACCATACATACTGCCTTCTTTTCAGTGTCCTGGGTAAGTTTCTCCCTCTTGGAGCTGCCTGTTCTCTCTCTCTCTCTCTCTCTCTCTCTCTCTCTCTCTCTCTCTCTCTCTCTCTCTCTCTCTCCC
>NW_008343576.1:346645-348162 GCF_000622305.1 Nannospalax galili | reverse complement strand
GGATCTTTGTGAGTTCGAGGCCAGCCTGGTCTACATAGTGAGTTCCAGGACAGCTGGGGCTACAAGGAGACCCTGTCTCAAAAAGACGAAAACAACACAAAACAAAACAAAAAAACTCTTGCTGTTCCTCTAGAGGACCCACGTTCACTTCCTATCACCTGAACGTTAGTGGCTCTTTTCCTTTTACTTACCATTTAATTCCTTCTTCTCTTCATTTCATTCAGGTGTTGTTCGTTTCTGAAAGAAACTGTTTTAGGTTTTTCCACTCTCTGCAAATTAATTTCCAGGTTTCCTGTTTCCTGAGGAACCACTCTTCTCCAAGCTTTAGCTTCCTGGTTCTGTCTGTAGGATCTCCATCCCACCCTTTCACCCTTGCCATCATTGTCACTCATAATATTTTGTAAACATAAACTTAATAGGGTTTTCCTCTCTATTTCCTGTCTACATTCATTTAAAACCTAAAACTCTCTAAACTATGGTTTCTATGAAGTTCACCTGGAACCCTTCAAAACCCCAGAGTGGACATTGGTTTTATTGTTACCTTATCTTTCATGTTTAATTTTAATAAAATATTACCCAGTACTCCCTTCTGAAGTCAAAGCAGTGCCTTCTGCATGACTTCAGCTGTGCCTACTTACAGAAGATTATCATATTCAAATTTGCTAATTATTGTGTTTTGAGTACACATAATCTTCATGTAATTATGTGTCTATGATGATAGTTTTTCATGTGTTGTTTGAAATTTCATGTAATTATGACATATATGTGTCTTCATGTATTGAGATCTCATGTAGTGCTTTCATATGTGTCTGTGATAATTGTCTTCAAACATTTTTCATGTCAAAATAATTTCAAACTCTGGCCACTTTAGTTTTTTTTTAATTTCCTTTCTCATTCTTTTATTGTGCACAAGAATTGTTTTATTTTCAGCATGCCTAACCAAATATACATATACAAGTTTATAAATATGAATATTTTATTGATAGATTCAAAGGTCTTATAAACAGGTACTGTTATTATTTTTAAATCGATGAAACAGTGTTTCTAGGCTTATTAAATATTTCACAAAACTTTGAAATACTGATTGTGTAGACAAAATATCATCTGAGCCCGTTGTGTAAAAATCCTTCACATTAAGTACATTTACTGGTTCTGGTTTCCTTTCAAGGTGTTTTAAGGTAGCCAGTTTGTCCACTTTAAAGGTGTTTTTGTTAAAAAAATAACAACAGGGCCTGGAGAGATAAGCTCAGCAGTTGAGAGCACTGACTGCTCTTGCAGATGACCTGAGTTGATTCCCAGCACCCACATGGTGGCTAACAACCATCCGTAACTCCTGTCCCAAGGGATCAAATGCCCTCTTCCGACTCTGTTGCCACTGCATGACATGAGTACACTTACATACATGCAGACAATACACTCATACACATAAAATGAAAACAATAAGATTTTTTTTAAAAAAGAAATTAGAAAAAAAAAACAACAAAAAACATAATCTCAACAAAGAGTAATTATAAAAT
>NW_008343576.1:337870-345271 GCF_000622305.1 Nannospalax galili | reverse complement strand
ACTGTCTCCATTAGACAGGCCAACCAGACAAAGAATAAACAGACCTTTGAATTAAATAATACCATACTTCAAATGAACCTAACAGACATCTACCAAATATTCCACCCAAGCACCAAAGAATACATTTTTCTATTAAACACCCCATGAATTTTTCTCAAAAATTGACCACGTGCTGAGGCACAAAACAAACCTCAACAAATACAAAAAATAAAATAAAATAAAATAAAATAAAATAAAATAAAATAATTCCATGCGTTCTATCAGACCACAACGCAAAAAAAAAACTTAAAATTAACACCAGAGGAAGCCCTAGTATCTACAGGAACACATGGAGCTTAAACAACACACTCCTGAATGATGAGCGAGTCAAAAGATAAATTAATAAAGAAAGAAAAGTATTCCTCAAATTTAATGAATAGGACAATACAACACGACAAAACCTCTGGGACACTTTAAAGGCAGTCTTAAGAGGGAAGCTTATAACTCTAGGTGCCTACATTAAAAAATCATAAGGAGCACAAATAAATGATTTAACCTTGCAACTGAAGACTCTGGAAAGGCGAAAACAAATGAAACCCAAACATAGTAGATGAGGAGAAATAACAAAAATCAAAGCAGAAATTAATGAAATAGAAACAACGAAAGCAATGCAAATAATCAATGAATCTAAGAACTGGTTCTTTGAAAAGATAAAGAGGATAGACAGTCACTTAGCCCAGTTAACTAAGAGAAAGAAAGAGCAAATCCAAATGAACAAAATCGGAGATGAAATGGGAAACTTCACAAAAGACACCCAAAAGATCCAGAACATTATAGGGGAATACTTTAAAAAACCTATACTTTATTAAATTTGAAAATCTAAAAGAAAGGGATGGATATTTAAAATCATGAGAACCACCAAAACTAAACCGAGATCAATGGTTTAAAGAGACCCATAACATACAAGGAAATAGAAATGGTAATACAATGCCTCCCAACGTGGGGGCGGGGGGACCAAGGCCCAGATGATTTACAGAAGAATTCTACCAGATGTTTAAAGAAGATCTCCAACCAATACTACTTAAATTATTCAAAACTAGAGAAACAGAGGGAGAGCTCTCAAATTCCTTCTATGAATCCATTATCACTCTAGTACCAAAACTAGGTAAAGATATAGCTCAAAAAGAAAACAATAGAACCATAACCTTAAAGAATATAGATGCAAAAATTCTGAACAAAATACTTGCAAATCATATACAGATGCTCATCAAAAAAATCATCTACCATTGTCAATTAGGCTTTATTCCAGAGATGCAGGGGTGGGTAAATATACAAAAGTCAATAAATGGCATAAATCATATAAATATACTCAAAGACAAAAACTACATCCTTATTTCAATAAATGCAGAAAAGGCCTTAGACACAATTCAGCATGCATTCATGATAAACATCCTAAAGGGAATAGGACTGAAGGGAACATAACTCAACATAATTAAAACTATATATAACAAACCCACAGCTGACATCATTCAAAATGGAGAAAAACTGGAAGCATTCCCATTGAAATCAGGAAGCAGACAAGGCTGCCCACTATCCCCACTTCTCTTTAACATAGTCCTTGAAACTTTGGCAAGAGCAATAAGACAAGAGCAGGAAATTAAAGGAGTAATAATTGGAAAAGAAGAGCTCAAATTATCCCTTTTTGCAGATGATAGGAAGCATTCCCATTAAAATCAGGAACCAGACAAGGTTTCTCCACTTTCCTCTCCACTCCTTTTTAACATAGTGCTTGAAACCCCAGCCTACTCCTCCCACCACCCTTATGACAAAACAAGGTATAATTTCTCCAAACCATTGTATGGGTGTAGGAAACCAGAATTCCAGGCCCTCAGGTGAGATGAGCCTAAAACCTTTAGGTCCAGGCTGCATTCTCTGCTAAAGGGAAGGGCCCTTGGAAGCAGTAGCTCTGATAATCCCTGTCTTGCAGAACACTGCGAGACTGGCAGGAAACAACAGCCTGGTCATAAGTGCAGGCTCCTTGCTCTGTGGGAAAGCATCTTGATCATCTCCCTGTCCTGAACAAGGAACTCAGCTATCCTTAGCTTAGAGATTAGGCCAGGTTAAAGGTTTACTCTTTAGCTAAAAGCTAAAAGTTTACCATGCTTCTAACTCTAAGAAAGAAAAAATTGTGGCCAATAAATTACCAGATGGGCATTGGTAACCTTGACCAAAAGTTTAAGCATCCTTCTGGAGCCAACTAACAGACTATATGTCCTGTTTCTTTGTACCCTAAATCTTTGCATGTGACTGTCATATCCCATGTGACTGCCAATTCCTTGGAATGCATAAAAACCATCTGAATTTTGAAATAAATGCCTTGTTGAAAAGACAGAAGTCCCAAGGTCCAAGACTCTGTTGCTAATCAAGTCTCTCTGCCCTGAAGCCAGTAGGTCCCCCACTGAGCAAATCAAACCTGAGTCCCAACATTTGGGAAACCAAAGAATTTATGGTGCTTGCATACACATCAGTGGGTGAGGGGGGTGCTTATATGTGTGGGCACAAGTAGGTTTCCTTCTTCATTTCAGCAGGGACCCTGTGACCTCCCGGTGGATTCCCAAGATCCCTTGGAATCCCGGTGGACCCCTCTCTCTGGCATCGCCTGTCACTATCCTTAGTCCCTCCCCCATGTACCACTCAAGTCAGCTGGTTGGATGGAAGGCATGGCAGACTCTCTGCCTCATCCTTCCTATGGAAAGTTCATTTGTGATGATTGGGGCAAGTAGGTGAATCTCAGCTTGAGAAGAAGGCCTCTTTCCACTGCTTTCCAGTCTAGCTTGCCAGGCAGAGGACAAGTTTGGATAACAAGCTCAGATTTTTCTAATACCTCAGGATAAAATTTTCCTTAAAATTTCCTAGGGTTACAAGGAAGAGTTTATATAAAAGGCTCCCAATTGTTCCCTCAAAAAAGGAGGGGTTAGCTGGGCATGGTGGCACACACCTTTAATCCCAGCACTTGGGAGGCAGAGGCAGAGGCAGGCAGATCTTTGTGAGTTCAAGGCCAGCCTGGTCTACATAGTGAGTTCCAGTACAGCTGGGGCTACAGGGAGACCCTGTCTCAAAAAGACCCCCCCCAAAAAGAGGGGTGTTTGTTTGAAGAGGTAGACTGTAAGTCTGCTTTAGACCTGAGTGGGGGCTAAGACAAACCACAGTAAAAATGAAAAGAGATTTACAGAAGTCTCACTGAAAATATCTAAAAGGCCTAAGCCATCCAGTCCAGATTCTGTCATTATACAATGGAGGAACACAGGGAAGGAAGTGCTCTTTATTGGCAATGGATTAGAGGATAAAGAAAGGAATGCTGTCCCACTATCAGTTTCAGGGAAGATCTGCTTGTTCTCCCCCATTAATTTAACTTAGTCTGTGTTGATGTGACCCAGTGTAAAATCTTCAGATTAGCAAAATGAACAATTTTCAACATTTACAATTTGACACATTCCAGTTTAGGAAAATCCCTAGTGTATCTAATTTCCAATATGCATGATGTGGGAATAACATTATACTGTATATTTATATGGATTCACCAGTATGGACTAAGTGAACACATTTGGAGGGATAATTGAAAGTTTTATCACATACATCATGTTTTTAAGTTTCTTATCGGTTTGGATTAATTTAAAGATTTTACAAGTTTGTATTACATTTGCAGGATGTTTCTTCAGTATAAATACTGGGGTGTTTTCTGAGTTTGAAATGTTCATTAAAGGCTTTCACAAATCACTTAGGCTAATAATATTTCTTCTTAGCATTGATTCTGTTTTGTTTTGTAGGGGAGTGCCCTGGCAAGTTTTCTAAGCAGTATGAATTTTAAAATATGCCCAAAGTTTTGTGCTCTGGGTGAAGGATTTTTCACATTGTTTGCATTTTTAGGTTTACTCTCCAGTATGATGTCTTTGATGAACTTTAAGGTTTGATGCCTGGATAAAGAATTTGTCACTCCTCACATTTGTAATGTTTCTCTGCAGTGTGGATTCTGTGATTCCTTTTCATGGTTGATATTCACTTAAAGGGTTTTTCACAGTCTTTGAATTTTTAGGATTTCTCTCTAGAATGAGTTCTCCGATGTGATTTAAGATTTGAGCTTTTGGCAGATTTGCCACATTCCTTACACTTGTAACCTTTCTCTCCAACATGGATTCTGTGATGGTTTTTAATCTCTGTAACTAACTTAAAGGAATTGCCACTTTCTGGGCATTTGTAGGGTTTCTCTCCGGTATGAATTTTTTGATGCCTTCTAAAAGTTAACACAAAGGTGAAAGATTTGTCACATTCATTACATTGGTAAGGGTTCTCTCCAATATAGGTTCTGTGATGCTTTTTAATATTTGACTTAAAGGACTTGCCACACTCTTTGCATTTGTAAGGTTTCTCTTATGTGACTTAAGACTGAACAACCAAAGGATTTGTCACTTTCCTTACATTTGTAAAGTTTCTCATCAGTGTGAATTTTCTGGTGTGACTTAAAATATGAGCAAGAGAAAAAGGATTTGCTACATTCCTGTAGCCTGGAAATTACTCATTACACTGAAAAGCATGGGTTACAGGTGAGCATGGGCATTGGGCAAGTGTGGCCAGCATGGGGCACCCTGGGAAGAGGAGTGGAGCCACTTCCATATGGATAGTAAGCCAACAGAGGACAGAGATTAGCCTAGCTGCCAGGAGACTGAGAGATAGTGGCAGCCATACTGGAACAGATAGAGCCAAGCAGGCACCTGGTCCATAACTGGGACTGGGAAGCATAGAGCCACCGGGACAGAAGGTGGGGCATCCTGCAGGGTGCAGACACAAGATGGGGCACTCACCAACCATGGGGTGAGACCATGAGCCCACAGGCCATGGGTGAAAGCTAGTGGAGACTGTGGGAAGGGCTTGAATGGCACATGGGTTATGAGAGGCTGTCTCTTTGTAAGTCACTCCCTCCCAAAAGTCATATAAACTATGCAAAACCCAAAAATAAAAATGTCTTATGTCGGTCTGTCAGCACTGGGGCCTCAGAGCATGTGAGTGAGAGTCTCCCAAGAAAGGAAAAGGGAAAAAATTTAGTGCAACAAAATGGTGTAGTTCAGCTGGATAGATAAACTGTGGGAGTCTGGGAAAAACATGAGGATGTGGGCCATGGAAAGCATTGTAGTACCATCAGCATCTATTGAGCCAATCGAATGGGAGTCAGGTTCAGAGTCCCAAAACCAGAAGGGCAGAGATGGGTGCCATAATGAGTCCTGTGATGTAAGGTGAACCATTAGGGAGAAGCTGGTGGGAATCCAGGGGAGAGAGTGACCAAACCCCATATGCTTAACTGGATTAGCAATAGTCACATGGGTTATACAATGGATCGTAAAATATATAACTAAAAAGATGCAAGCCACTCAGATGTGGATAAACTCAAAGGAAAAAATCCCCGGGCCACAGCTGTACTGTAAATGTGGAAAAATAGCTCAGCTGCTTGTATGTGAAGATTCTTTAATGCTCATAGAGAATCTAGAAAAAATTTCTCAAGCGTCCAATGCAAGAGGAGAACCCAGAGAGTGGTCATTGCCACATTACATAATAAAAGATTTGCCTAAGGCAGAAGAAGCTGAAAAGGCTTGGAATTACTGGAAAATTCAGTTTACGCCTCAGAGCTTGAGAGAGAAAAAAAGATATTTTAATTTGCATGAAGTTAAAGGACCCAGGAGAAGAATAATGAGAAAAGAAATGACCTAAAATTAAAAGTAGCTTAAGTTTCCCCTCAGATTCAACCTTTGATACAAAAAGAGAAAAAAGCTAAGAGTACTGAGCTAGGACTCCACACTGGAGCTATTAAAACTAGAAAAGACTTACAAACAAGCCATCAGAAAGCCCCTCACCATGTGACTCATGAGGGTATGGGACATGGGAGCAAATAATGTCAGTCTAATATCTTCCAAAGTATCACAGCTGAGTTATATAACCACCCATCCATCCTTGAGACATATGCTGTTCAACCTAGCCAATACAGGAGGGAGCAGACCCTAATGGAATGGCTTGTGCAAGGTATTAGAGATACATTTTCATCACCAAGGGAGATACCCATGATTAGCAGAAACTGGAGGACATTAAAGGAAGGACAGGCATTATTGGGAGAAGTGGGTATGAAAAAAGCAATATGTAATGCCCAGTTTGCTGTGCCAGATAGGGCTGTGTTTACCAGAGATATGAAAGAAAACCTAGTTCAACTAGGACCTCGAGCATGGTATAGAGCTTTAATGGTTTTTCTAAGTGCTTTAATGGGACAAGATCTTTGTAAAGTGAGAGAGGTTTAGCAGATCTAAGTGACTCAAACCAGTGTGTAAAACGTGTCTGTAGAATAATAGAAATGGTCCGTTTGGTTTGAAGACAAATGTGGCAAGATTTATGTTGAATCCAAATTCTGAAAGAAAAAAATGATAGAAAATCAAGGAGTTTCTGGGTGGCTTTAAAACCTGAAGAACAGTTTACAAAAGATATTCAGAGGATAAGAACTGTCCCAGGTGTGGTAATGGATCTCTGTCTGCTAACTCTCCATATGGGCAGTGGCTCCACCCATCCTCCCAGGGTGTCTTGGGCTGTCCACACTTGCCCATTGCCCACGCTTGCTTATCGTCCATGCTTTTTGGAGGAATGAGTAATTTCTGGGGCATGCTCCACCCCTTTCCTCTGGCTCTTACGTACTTCCCATCATCTCTTCCATGAATTTCCCTTAGCCATGGATGGGTGACAGATACAGGGGGTGGCTCTTGTACCATAGTGAGATAGTGACCTCTTGGGCCTCCCAATCATTCATCTTCAAGATGCAGCCACTGATCTATCTCAGTAATGTTTCCCCTACTATAAAGACAAATAGAAGGAAGTAGACACATCTAAACAAACGTGAATGTAAACACAAATGTCTAGAAGATATCCCAGTTAGATGTACCATGTTCAGTAAACAGTATACTTGCAATTGCCTCACTGCTGGGGTCTATAGCCTTCCCTGACAAAGTGTTGGCCTGGTCTACAGTACTAGATGTGTATTCCACCACTAGGAGAAGGCCTTGTCCAATTAGAAATTTGTCAGTTGTATGTGTGTTAATGAATCATTATTGCACTTGCTGGCATTGCTTGGCATGTCCATAGTGTGCAGCATGCAGGGCCCATTGTTGAGTAGAATCATAGGGGATTCTTTCTTCCACAACCATATGCATAGCACATTCTGGCACTATGAAAGCCATCCATCCAGAGGCATGGAGATTTTGGCTTAGTCTCAGCTCCATATCTTCTCCCATGCTCATATCACGTAGTGTCTTTAGCAACATAGCCTTACTGACCTTTTTAGTGTACAACTGACATTAGTGGCAATAGCCTGAGATAATTTGAGGACCTCTAGTG